>NC_142895.1:11680000-11862500 GCF_054131105.1 Drosophila navojoa | reverse complement strand
TGTCGGAGGGCGAGGTGCAGATCTTCGATATGAAGGGCACCACCATGCGTCACATATCGCGTTTGACGATTAGCACATTGCGTGCTTACATCAAGTTCCTGCAGCTGGCCTTTCCAGTGCGCCTCAAGGCCATTCACATGGTTAACTGTCCGACGTATTTGGATCGCATTGTGAGCGTGGTGAAGCCATTCATAAGCGATGAGGTCTTCAAGTTGGTAGGATATGTAAAAATTTTAAGCTTTTATCATAAGTGCATAATGAATTTATTTCCATTCAAGATCAAATTTCACACATCCAGTATTGACTCTTTGTATGCATTTGTGCCTCGTGATATGCTGCCGGAGGAATATGGTGGCTCTGCCGGGTCGCTGGCCACATTGCGGGCGCAGACCCAACAGGTCTTGGCGGAGAAGAGGCAAGTGAAAACCATTTGAAGAAGATTATTTTAATGCAGTGGAATGACTATATTTTTAACATTTCTCTTTTAGGGACTATTTAATGAATCCCAATCACTGGGTCGTCGAGAAACCCGAGAAGCGTAACGGTAAATCGTGGAAGCTATTTAACTGAGGAGTAGTTGACGTGTGACTCCCTTTTTTTTTTATCAAATTTATTGTTTAGCTTTGTTTCTAATTATGTGGCTTTTGTATGTGCTATGTACAATGTATTTCTGTTTTGTATATAATAAAAGCGTGGGATTGTTTTTAAAGGGCTATTAAACAGAAATTTACTACTGTTTATTTGTGTTAAAAACAATTGTAAAATATTAAATGATGTATTTCTTTTACGTTAAATACGTTGCAAAGAGCTATCGAAACAGCTATTAATTCTCATCGAAATATATGAAATCGTACTCGATAGCAAATACGTTGCACTGTGAATAGCAGATTGTTAGGAAGAAGAGGAAGCATTTGCAATGAACACATCTCTAATGCCGTGTTTATTTTGAGCGAGTGTGCATAAAACTCCGCTTAAATCAAGGTTTTATATTAATTTAAAAGCGGCGCCGACAACTAATACAGAAACACAGCATGGATCGGCCACAGAAAATGCCCAAGGTGGCAAAGGTAAGACCGGCATATGTTTTCAAAGCCAACGCAACGCAGTCCAACATAAACGTTTTTGTTTTCAGGTCAAAAATAAAGCGCCCGCCGAGGTGCAAATTACCGCAGAGCAGCTGCTGCGCGAGGCGAAAGAGCGTGACTTGGAGATATTGCCACCGCCGCCCAAACAAAAGATTTCCGATCCAGCCGAATTGGCCGACTACCAACAGAGGAAGCGGAAAACATTCGAGGATAATCTGCGCAAGAATCGCATGGTGGTCAGCCACTGGATCAAGTACGCCCAATGGGAGGAGCAGCAGCAGGAGATACAGCGCGCACGCTCCATATGGGAGCGAGCGTTGGACAACGAGCATCGAAACGTAACCATTTGGCTGAAATATGCCGAAATGGAGATGAAGAACAAACAGGTGAATCATGCACGAAACCTTTGGGATCGTGCTGTCACCATAATGCCACGCGTCAATCAGTTTTGGTACAAGTACACCTACATGGAGGAGATGCTGGAGAACGTGGCCGGGGCGCGGCAGGTCTTTGAGCGCTGGATGGAGTGGCAGCCGGAGGAGCAAGCGTGGCAGACCTACGTCAATTTCGAGTTGCGCTACAAGGAAATCGATCGCGCCCGTGAGGTCTACGAACGCTTCGTTTACGTGCATCCCGATGTCAAGAACTGGATCAAGTTCGCACGCTTCGAGGAGACGCATGGCTTTATACATGGCGCTCGTCGTGTCTTCGAGCGGGCCGTCGAATTCTTTGGCGATGAGTACATCGAGGAGCGTCTGTTCATAGCCTTCGCACGCTTCGAGGAGGGGCAGAAGGAGCACGATCGTGCGCGCATCATTTACAAATATGCGCTCGATCATCTGCCCAAGGATCGGACGCCGGAGCTATTCAAGGCCTACACCATACACGAGAAGAAGTATGGCGATCGGGCGGGCATCGAGGATGTGATCGTCTCCAAGCGCAAGCATCAATACGAACAGGAGGTGGCCGCCAATCCGACCAACTACGATGCCTGGTTCGATTATCTGCGCCTGATCGAGGCCGACGGCGACAAGGAGCAGATCCGCGAGACCTACGAGCGGGCGATTGCGAATGTGCCACCCGCCAAAGAGAAGAACTACTGGCGTCGCTACATCTACATCTGGATCAACTATGCGCTCTATGAGGAGCTCGAGACGGAGGACATACAGCGGACGAGGGAAATCTACAAGACCTGCCTGGAGCTAATACCCCACAAGGTGTTCACGTTCAGCAAGATCTGGCTGATGTACGCCCAGTTCGAGCTGCGCTGCAAGGAGCTGCAAACGGCGCGCAAAGCCCTGGGCATGGCCATCGGCATGTGTCCCAGGGACAAGCTGTTCCGCGGCTACATCGATCTGGAGATACAACTGCGCGAATTCGAGCGCTGTCGCCTGCTCTACGAGAAGTTCCTGGAGTTTGGCCCCGAGAACTGTGTCACATGGATGAAATTTGCCGAGCTGGAGAATCTGCTGGGCGACACGGAGCGTGCGCGGGCCATCTTCGAGCTGGCCGTGCAGCAGCCACGCCTCGACATGCCCGAGCTGCTGTGGAAGGCCTACATTGACTTTGAGGTCGCCCTCGGCGAAACGGAGCTGGCACGGCAGCTGTACGAGCGCCTGCTCGAGCGCACGCAGCACGTGAAGGTCTGGATGTCGTTTGCCAAATTCGAGATGGGCATCAGTCATGGCCAGGGCGACGGCGATCCGGATGCCGATCTGAATGTGCGTCTGGCGCGTCGCATTTACGAGCGAGCCAACGATACGCTGCGTCAGCTGAACGACAAAGATTCGCGCGTCCTGCTCCTGGAGGCGTGGCGCGACTTTGAGCGCGACGTCAATGACCCGCAGTCGCTGCAGAAGGTGCTGGACAAGATGCCGCGACGCATCAAGAAGCGCCAGAAGATCGTCTCCGACGACGGTGTCGACGAGGGCTGGGAGGAGGTCTTCGACTACATATTCCCCGAGGACGAGATGGCACGACCCAATCTCAAGCTCCTTGCCGCCGCCAAAATGTGGAAGAAACAGAAGAACAACGACGCGGACACGGACACTAACCCAACGGCAGCGGAACCTGCAGCACCTGAGCCAGCAGCAGAGGAAGACACCGCACAGACATAGTGTGAAGAGATCCTTCCATTCCGAATGCCCATCAAATAAAAACTCTAATGTAAATGGCGAGCAGTGTTTGAATTTTGATATTAAGACTTGGATTAGAGTTAATATTGGTACAGTGTTAGCTGACTAAGGGAAACTTGCTGAGAGATATCACGAGCATGTGATTGAGTTATAGACTAAACATCTCAAGAGCTGACACTATAGGCAGACATGGCTGTACGGCCTATAGGGTTCTAGCTTTGGTGGTATTACTGTTTATATATGTGGTTTTAAAATGCGAATTTCCTGCGAATTAGTTCTGGTATCATATTATATAATCAATCACTGTTTACATATATGTATATGTATATATAGATACTATATAAACTATCCAATTTCTATATATACCTTTATATATAATATCATGCAAACAATCTTTGTCCATATATACATACATAGATATGCATATACATATACATATGCATATATCTACGATATGAAATGTAATAGGAAATTCGGCAAATGGAGAAGTCTATTTAGTAATGCGTCTAGCCCAAGTAACTTAAGCTCTCTAGTCTAGTATTTGGTTGCATTGTTATGACTGTTCTATTAAGCGATGCCTTCTATGTTTGGATCTATATATACTATGAGCCAAATAGATCGTATCTTATAGCTTACTAGACATCTAAGTGTTTCTTGACATCCACATCTATATACATATGTATATATGATAGATATCCTATTGCAATATCTTCTGCTTTAACTATATATGTATATAGAACTACATATATTTTTTTCGAATCAATCTCTACACACATTTCTATAGCTATGTCTATATCCCTATATCTACATATATCTTTCTCCCATCTTCACCTATATTTCATATTGTATGGCTATAGCTACATATATGTCCTTGATCTGAACTCTTCCCTGACTAATGGGTAGCTCTGCTCGTATGTGTATAAAGTTGCTCCAGCTTCATTAAATTGACTTTCTTCCCGATCACTTGGCGCGCAGCAGGAGCGTAAAGACGGAATAGGTCGATCGGATGACCTAGGAAAAGAGAATCGATAGGATTACAGAGCTCAACTGAAATGGAGGCCATAAGAGGGGGGCACCTGCTCGAAGGTCTCCAGGGTGACGGCTATGTAGCCGCCGGCATAGATGCAGAACGTCCTCTGGCTGCGCATCAGCGTGAAGATCAGCAAGCGGCGGAACCGCGGCGACTGATCCAGCCAGTTGCAGGCGTAGAAGGCGTCGCACAGCTGCTCGCTCTGGCTGCGCATGCGGTCGCCGAAGTAGCAGATGATGAACACCTCCAGGGTGACAGCCAGGAAGAACACCGAGGAGAGCATCATGGCGGAGAGATCGTGCGAGTCGGCCACATAGAGGAAGTGCATGGCCACGGTGCACTGAACGGTGGCCGTGCAGAGGAACTGGGCGAGGCAGGCGATCGAGAGGATCTGCTGGATGGTGGCGTGCAGCTGGATGATGTGTATGAAGTCCTCGATGCAGTCGTGCAGCTCCAGCTGCACGATGCGGCACCGGGACGGGCAATCGGGATGGCCCGGATAGCCGAGGCGGCGCACGCGCAGCTCCAGGGCGCGCATGTGGCCCGTGAGCACGCAGAGATATGCCGGCGGGTAGGAGTCGTTGGCACAGTCCTGGACGGCCTGGACGATCAGGCCGAACAGCTGATAGCAGCAGATGCAGACGTACGCCAGATCCGAGCTGAGCCAGTCGACGGCGAACCAAGCGGGGTAGAGTAGCTGGCGCTCCTTCGCTATGGCCACCCGGATGCAGCTGAGCAGGGTGCCGACGACAAAGATGCCGGCGAAGATGCGAAAGCTTCTCCTCGCCGTGCCGACAGCCTGCCGCAGGGCTAGCAGCTCCTCGGGATGCTGCACGCTCAGCACCCGCCTGTCCAGCACCTGGAGCAGCTCGCGTATCCGATCGAGATGCCGGCGCACCAGGAACACATTGATGAACTTGAAGTTGGCCGCAATGTCGGTGATCGTAATGGTCAGATTCTCGCACAGCTCCTGCATATTGCGCGTCAGGATGAGCCGCGCCAGCAGCGTCAGCGGGAACAGCAAGGTGACCAGCACGTTCAGCGTGATGGCCCGGAGCAGGTACCTCAACCGGGCCATGCCCGAGGGCCGTATCAAGCCAGTTAGCTCCCAAACGCGCCAATGATAGCTGAGCGCCTCATGAGTGTCCAGCAGCCGCTTCCTGTCCAGCTCGAGTTCCCTCAACTGCTGCGCTCCCATCTCGTCTGCCTTTTGACCGTTGGACGCCTCCACCAGGGGCATTTATAGCTGTCACCTAGGCAGGCACAGAGGTGCAGCAAGCTGTCCAACTTCCCACTATTTGGGAGCAATTATGGCGCCATTATAGACCTAGCGGGAGGGAGGGAGCGAGCGAGACCACCCAAGCAAAATTTCACCATAATCGTAATTTGTTTATCGTTTTATTATCCAAAAGTTCATCAAAGGTGTGGGGCTGAGTGTGTTGGGATGGCATGCGCTTATCAAGCAATCAACCGTTACTTAAACGCTGCACAATTTGAATACGCAATGCGATCCTGCAGCGAAATGTCCTCGAGACAATTACAGGATAATTTGTAGGGCAGCAAATTCTGATGATGCGATGCAAATGCATGGTGTCGCTATGTGTGTGTGTGTGTCTGTGTGTGTGTGTGTGGACACAGGTGCAGAAATTGACAACATTCGAGCAAACAATTTGCTCAATTCCTGCCTAAGATGGGCGTAAATACTTAACAAAATCCCTTCCAATAGAAGGATTCTACCAGCTCGAACTATTTCTAGGACAAGTGCTATAAGACCTTAGGCATTATAGTACTCTTACTAATCTTAACTAGTTAAGTGGAGCCAAAGCTGATCAGGTAGAACTAAGAAACTAAGCCTAAAAGAAAGTATTCCTCGCAGATATTATAATGCAGTAAATTCAACATAAATTCCATTTTAGAAACATTGAAATGCTGTTTTGTGTGCTGAGCGCCTTCAACTAGGTGATATGTGTGTGTGTGTGTGTGTGTGAGTGTGTGAGTGTTTCTATATACGATACGTTACGAGTATATAAAGGTTTGTCTTTGGAACACAATAGCCTAATTAAAGTAATATTTAGAAATCTAGCTGACTCTATCAAAACTTTGATTGGAGTCGGCTCCGGGCTAACTCTAAACTTAGTCTAAAGAAAATGTTTGGCTAAACTGAAATTGCTTGAAAGTTGACGCCCATCTCAACATTTTGTTAAATGGATCAAGAATACTATATATGTATGTATGTATAGTGCCTCTTACATATATAGGAGTGAGTGAGAGTGTGCGTGTGTGTTTCGTTTTGTATATATGTATATATATTTATGTATATAATTGCATACATATGCGACAATGTATGCATGCATGTATGTGTGTATGTGTAGGCAATATTAACATAGTTTTAGCTCATTTACATAATATAAAGATATAAAGATTTATATGTATGTATGTGTATATATATATATATGTATATGTGATATAGACATAGTTCAGTATGTACATAGGAATTGCAAAATTAATTCAATCTATAAGCAATTTAAAGCTATGCTGGAGGGATGCGGATGCGGATGTTCTTCGGGCTACAGCAAAACAAACACAAATCGATTGGACGCACATACAAAAAATACAATAAATTAACAGTTTTTTTTTTTTGTTTTTTGGGATTTTAGGGGGAATACGACGTAAATTTCACTTAGCTCGGTAACTTAATTTGTAATTTTTAAGAATTAATTTAGAAATACAATTAAGCAAACAGAGACAAAATAATTAGTCTAGAGAGAAACATGGTAATTCTTTCAAAGCTTTTCCGTATTCTCGATTTTTTTTTTTTCTTTTTGTTTTATAATTTATAAATTGAGCATAATGTTGATTATGGAAAAAGCGTTGCAAAAGCGAAATTGGAAAATATTTAGCTAGTTTTACAAATAGTCGATATACTCGTTTTGCACAGGTTTACAATTATATATATATATATATATATATATATATATATATATATATATATATATATATATGTATATATATTTATATAAATATATATATGTGGTTTGTCAACTTAACAATTAACAATTACAATGCGTTACGTTACGTTACGTGACATGCCGACTACATTACGTTACGTTATGTTATGTTACAATTAACAATTCATTTTAAAGCCATAAAAATACAAATCTTTTTCGTTTTGTTTCGTTTCATTTCTTTTTTTTTGTTTCTTTAACAATTGAATGAATAGTCCTTATTAATTTCATAAATTGTTTGCTTTGTTTTTGTGTATTTACCTATTTCTTGAATTTAAGCTCAGTTCTTTGAATTTAGTTATATGTATTATTCATAATTGTTGTATAAATATTATTATTATTATTATTTTTGTTGTTGCTGCACTTGATTGTTGGTTTGTATTTTCACGGCTTAGCTTTTTGTTTGTTTGATTTGTTTTTGTTTCATGTTGTTTCATTTGAGTCAGGCAAATGAAATAATAATTTATAATAATAAATTAATTAATTGAAAAATTGTTGCCTAATTATGTATTATATTGTGTGTGTGTGTGTAAATGTTTAGAGTTATAATTAATTGCCTGACTCTGTCTCATTCGATTCGTTTTGATTTTCCTGTTGATTTTGATTTTGGTTTTTGTTTGGACTTGTTGTTGTTGTTGTTGCTGCTGTTGTAGTTGCTGCTGTTGTTGTTGTAGTTGCTGCTGCTGTTGTTGTTGGAGTTGCTGCTGTTGTTGTAGTTGCTGCTGTTGTTTGATCTGCATCTTGCGCTAATTCGATCTGATTTGAATTTGCATTTGTGTCTTTATCTATATCTTTGTCTTTCTCTTTGGCATCCTGCAAAAGAACATATATTATAGTAAATATACAACATTGATCCACATACATAAAGAAAGCTCCGAACAACACCGAGTTAGATAGGGAGAGAGAGAATGAGAGTGAGTGAGAGGTGATGGACTGGAGTGAGTGAGAAAGAGTATTTGTTTGGGTTGAGTGTGAAATCTAATATATACTCAGATCCTCAGATTCGATATGTAGGAAATTCAATTCTGTCTGATTGCAGTGGAAATTATATGTAATTGCAATAGAGTGAGAGAGAGGCACATACCTTGGCCATTACCGAAGCGGCCTCCTGTTTTAAATACTCTTCGCGCGCCTTCTCGTAGAGCGCCACGAATTTGTCGCGCTGCACCTTGAACTGGGCAAAGAGCTGGTCATCTTTGTTGCCCTTGAGGCGATTCTCAATGTCCAGCTTCTCGTCGTGGATGGCGCGTATTTCGTCGTTCACCCACGGCTTGTCGATGGGATATTGATTCACTAGATTCTTAAGCGTTTTGATTGTGCTCTTGCCCTTGAGCGCCTGTTTGATCAGCTTGGGATTCGGCTTCTTGATCTTGCCGCCGTTCATGTTGCCGCCGTTCATGTAGGGCACCGGGCCGGGCAGCGGTGGCATGCCACGCAGCGGCATGCGTGGCCCCATATGCATATGTGGACCCATCAACGGCGGCGGTGGTGGTGGCAGTGGTGGGCCGCCGCGTCCATTGCGACGCATGAAGGGGGGCGGCGGTGGCGGTGGACCGCCCATTGGCGGCATGGGGCAGCGCATCGGCGGCATGGCGGCTGGAAAAGGCATTGGCGGATATGGCGGCATTGGGCCGCCCCGTGGTCCCATCGGACCAACTCCTGGTCCGCCCATCATGTGGCGACCGCCTCCCCGATTCATGGGTCCGCCACCCATCATTTGGGGTCTATTGAAGCCATTGCGCTGTGGTCCATTGAAGCGATTGCCATTGGGCGCATGGAACCGTTGTTTTGGATGCGGATGAGGATGTGGATGCGGTTGCCAGCCATTGTCGGCCATAGATGCGGGACCGCCGCCGCCCTGTCCTGCAAAGTGCGAATTATGCGGATGCTGTTGTTGCGATTGCTTATGAGCCTTGGTCTGTTTAGCTTTCAATTGCTTCTTCTTGCCCCCATCCGTAGCTCCCTCGGCCGGATTGCCGGCTTGTAGTGTCTGTGCGGCCGTCGCCAATTTGGGCGGCGGTGCGGGCGTTGGACTATTGAAGTCTATATAGAGCGGATCACTGGGCATCTGGCAGGATGTGTACATAAATTGATTCGGTGCCTGGGCCTGAACCTGAGCTTGATTCTGAGCCTGAGCCTGGCCGCGATAAGGCTTGCGGTACGGTGCGATTGCGGCACGAACATTTGAGCGCTGTTGCTGCTGCATGGCCCGGTTCTGTTGGTAATTATTACCCTTCGATACCATTTGTGGAGTAATTTTTAATGTGTATTTTAGCCGTTTGCAAAATTGTACGTTTCGCGCGGTTTGCTCTGACAAAAAGTCAGAGTAGGATAAACGAAATGAAATTCTATTACACTCTTAAATATTGCTAGTTCAATTGTAGTTGTATATTTCCTAGAGATGAGCAACAATTTGACAGACTGAGAATGGCAAAAGTATCTAGCTGTGAAATCGATAGTCAGTTTGTTATCGAATTTGAATAGTGCATTTAAAACTAGACAATATTTGCTCGCGCTAAGAGTTGTCATATAACAAAATATGAGTGAGTATAAGATTTTCATCGATGCTTAATATGTTGAAATTAGTTTAAACAGTTTTTTTGTACGCATATAACAGAATAAATTTATATATTTAAATCAAATTTAGCGCATATTGCTTCTTTTTATTGGTGTGTACACACTGTTTTCTGCGCAGGCCCAAAACAGCTGATTTGCTAATTTGCTCGGTTGCCGTGCGGTATGTGGGCGTTGCAACCACAAAAATATTAGGCAGTAAAAACACTTGCTGAGTGCAGAGACTGCAGAGACACAATACGAAAATAGCGTCTCGCTAGCGAGAAAAAGCTAAGAAAAATTCTTGTCATCAATAGTGCAGTTCTGCTTAGCCATCAGCCATGTTTCCTTATCTAAGGAGTCAACGCGTCAATTTGCAGCTGCTGCAGGAGACGGCTGCGCGGGAGCTAATGCAGCACCTGGATTCCATCGAAGGCAGCAAGGTTATTGTGCTGGACGAGTCAATGGTTGGACATTTGGAGCTTGTGACCAAGCCAGAAATGTTTACGGATCGTGGAATTAAGCTGGCCGCTTTGAAACCTGAGTCACGCACTCCCAAGGACGTCCAGAACATCATCTATATTGTGCACACTCAGGTCAAGCTCATGGATCAGTTGGCCAAGCACCTAAAGGACAACAATCATCAGGGCCGACAGTATTATATCTTCTTTGTGCCGCGTCGTTCGTGCTTGTGCATTAAGCATTTGGAGAACCTGGATGTGATCCATGCATTCACACATATCTACGAGCTGACCTGGAACTTTTTTCCGCTGGACTCTGATGTTGTTAGCATGGAGATGCCGAATGCCTATCGTGATGTTAGCATCGATGGCGACACCACCGCTCTCTTCCAAGCGTCAATTGGCCTGGTGCAGCTGCAGCGGCTATACGGACGCATACCCAAGATATACGGCAAGGGTGTGATGGCTCAATACGTCTGGGATCATGCCAAGCAGCTGGCAATTGACGAGAAGTCATTGTACAATGGCTATAAGGGTGCCATTGATCAGCTCATCCTGCTGGATCGGGGCATCGACCTACTCAGCCCGCTGGCCACCCAACTAACCTACGAGGGTCTCATCGATGAGTTTTATGGCATTCATCACAATAAGCTGACGCTGCCGGCCGAGCATTTTCCGGCATATACTATTAGCAGCGGCTCCACGGCCGTATCTGAGGATCCGGAACGTTTGATGGGCGATAAGGATCGAAAGACGATTTTCCTTCATTCCGGCAAACCGCTGTACGCGGAGCTGCGCAACAAGAACTTCAATGAAGTGCGCATACTGCTCGCCCGCAAGGTCAAGGACATCCAGGCACAGATGAATGTCAATCGTCAGCAGCAATCCGTGCAGGAGATCAAAAGTTTCGTCGAACGTCTGCCCCAACTCATGGAGGAAAAGAAGGAAACATCGGTGCATACGGCCATCGCCGGACTCATTGACGAACGCATCAATGTCTATTCGTTCAGCGATGACCTGGCCGCCGAGCAGGAGTTCATGATCTGTGCGGACATCGACAGGCCGAGCAATTACATTGACGACCAGATAGCACGCCGTGCCGATCTACGCAACGTGCTCAGATTCATCTGCCTGCAGTGTGCCGCCGCCTCCGGCTTCAAAGAGCGCGTTCTCAACCACTATAAGCGCGAGCTCGCCCAGGTCTACGGCCTGGAGGTGTTGCTCACCATTAGCCATCTGGAGAAAGCTGGTCTCCTGCGAACACAAACCGAGTCGCGGGCGTATGCCGTACTGCGCAAGGTGAGTGTGGAGTAGGGCTAAGGAGTAGCAAGGTGGAGCAGGGAATGCCAGAAAGAAATTGGTAGTAAAAGCAAGAAGTGCATGAAGCAAGGGATGGCAGTAGACAGAAGCAATGGGTGTCAGGAGTGAGGGCTAAAAAGACAAAGTAAGATAAAGAAGTAAAACTAAAGAGTAGAGGTAAGGATTAAAAAGTCGAAATATAAAGAAAGAGATAGCTGGAGCAAGGAACTGGAGCAAGGTGTAATGAAAGCAATACGCAATTGATTAATTTTACTTCACCTCTCCTCACAGACCCTACATCTGACCGTCGATGACAGCGTTGAGATCAATCCGAAGGACATTAGCTATGTGCATAGTTTCTATGCACCGTTGACGGCTCGCCTGGTCGAGCACTCGCTCAGGCCGCTCGGCTGGCAGACGCTCAAGAGTCAGATCAACAACCTGCCCGGGCCCGCCTTCGAGGATTTTCAGCTGCAATTGATTGGCATCGGTGGCCGTCATGCAGGCGGCGCCACGCCCAGCGAGACCTCGCTAATGCACGCCCGGCGCGTGGTGCTCGTCTTCTTTGTGGGCGGCTGCACATTCGCCGAAATCGCAGCACTGCGCTTCCTGGCCGCCCAGGAGGACAACAACGTGGAGTTCGTGATCGCCACCACGAAGGTGATCAATAAGCATTCATTCCTCGACAGCCTGATGAGCTCGTGAAAGAAGCGACTGAGTCGCTTGGAGGCACATCTTCTATCCGTGGGCTGCGGCCTGACGCGCGGACGCAACACCTCCAATCCAATGAAGCCGGGCCAAGCAACGGAGCAGCGCTTAGCGTTCAGATCGGAACAGCCGCTGCCCAAGCATAGCGATTAGAAACGTTTAACGATTCCTCACACACAAATACTATATATTTATATCTCTATTTATACCCCTAAGTGAATTATGATTTTTCGCATACATATGGTACGATCTACATACATATATTCAATATTATATATATATATTCATGTATATTTTATATATGTTTACTTTGTAGGTGCAAAAGCTTTCGAGATCCTTTATAAATGTTTACCAAATATGTATTTACGTAGATATATGTATGTATCAAATGTATATAAGAAACAAATGAACAGAAAGAGAAACAATATTCAAATCTATATTCCAGGCTAACGCTCCTGATGTTAAAAAAAAAAAAATAAAAAATAAAAAAATAAATAAAAAATTATAAATATATGTATATGCAAACATTCCGCGATTACTTGAAACTCTATAAATATAAATAAGTATACATGTGTACATATAAATTGCGATAGACTCTATTTGGACAAATCTTGGCTTGGCCCGTAACGCTGAATATATATGTATATTGTATATTCATATATATGTATAAAACTCTATAGTTTTTGATGCATTATTGTTGAACCTGCCTATGTCTAAGCTAATGGAAATTCTAGATGTCTATATATATACAGCTACAACTTTATTGAGTTCAATAAACAAAAATTGAAAATTCCAATACTCAATGGATCGCTTTGTCTCTATATATGTATATGACAACAACTGAAGAAGCAAAAGCAAAGATAGATAATAGCTAGAATGGATCTACATAGATAGTGTATTACGACGATTCTGATTTTTTCTTTTATTTTTAGCTTATGCAAATTGTTTATAATATTCTTCAGTGCCCTACACTATATATATAAACTATAGTATTTAAAATGCATATGTATATGTATATAGACATATGTATATGATTAATATTTTTCTTTTTTGTATTTTACTTAATAATTTTTTATTTTTTTATTGACGCGTATCAATTTAATTGTTAATCATTTTATCCACTTCAAAAATACATTTTATTAATAATAATAATTAATAAAAAAAAAAAAAACAAATTTTTAAACATAAAAAATATTACATATGTATGTTCCTTCTACTCCGCTCTTTATCTCCCTCTCTCTCTCGCTTATTTCTCTATCTCTGCACTTCTTCTAAATCTGTTTATGAATTGATTTCTTTGCATTTGTTAATTTTAGTATTTGTTTTTTGTTAATGAATTCATGCAAAAGTAACTAGACTTATATATGTATATCTATATAACGATCATCAATGTGTTTCCCAATTGCCAGTGATATTCGCTTGGTAACGGAAAAGAATCTTTGTTTTTTGTTTATCATTTATCATTTTGTTTACTAAAAATGTTATTGCTACAAATTTGTTTTTATATCTTAAGATCGGGGCTTGTGATAGGTGATCAAAATTGGATGTGTGTGTATGTGTTTGTGTATATATATGTATATATATATTTTTTTTATTATATTAAATGTATAAGACAACAAAAAAATAACTCTCACATAAACATAAATTGTAAATTAATTAAACATTTATATGCATTTAATTTTCTATACAATTTTTATTGTTTGTTTTTTCTTTTTGACTAAGCATTTTGCAAATTTGCATTAATTAAGTCTATAATAGGCTTATTTTAGTTGTTGTTTTTGTTTATTTTTAATGTCTGTTATGTTTTATACTTATTTGTTTATCAAGTTTTGTGTATTTTTCTTTTATTTTGTTTATTAGCAAGTCCGTTGGAAAAAAAACGTAACGTATAACGTTCACAAAATTACAAATAAAAAAAAGTCAAAATTTTGGATTTCAACAACATGCAAAAATGGCATCAAGCGCTTTCTCGATCGGTTTCTAAAATAGATTCTTCTTTTGGTTAAGAGAAGTGGGATATCGTTAATCTTGGCTTGATTTCGTTTCTCTCCGGCATTATCCCTCATGGGTTTTGATTTTTCACAGCGGAACGCCTTTATCGATAGCGTTCTCTCGTGTCTTCTCTTTCCTTTCTTTCTTTCTTGCACGAAGTCTGCGGTAGCGAGTCTTCTTGAAACAACGAATCTTTCTTTTCTACTTTCACATCTTTTTTGTTTTTTGTTTTTTTTTTTACACATCTTTTAGCAATGCACGATCGAGTCGTTGAATAACAAAGATTTTAATTAAATTATTATATAATAATATCAAAAGTTCAAAATAAAACTTAAACATTTTGCACACGTGCGTGTCGATATATATACGAGTATATATATATATCATTTTACATATATCAGTATATATGCATCTATAATTTTGTGGGTGATTTGCTTGCTGTTGTTGTTATTGTTTTATGCTTTCGTTTGTGTATGACAATAAAGGCTTACATTTTAATTATGTATTTATGCTGATTTTCCTTTTTATGATATATATATATATATTTAAATATATATATATACATACATTTTCGCTTGTTTGATTTTGTTTAAATTGTGTTAAATGTATTATCATATGGTTGTTGCTTGAATTGATTACGTTAGAATACAAAAACTATTGCAGCTTCATTTTGTGGCAACATTATGCAAAATTTTCATTTGCATTCTTTTCTTTCCTTCTTTGTTTAATTTACTTTAGTTTCATAAATTTTCGACGTATTTTAGTTTAGAATGATGCTACAAAAACAACGAATGCTTCTGCATATATATATATACATAAATATATGTATATATTTATATATAAATTATGCTTTTTGTTATGTTATTTGTAATTGTTATAGTTGCTTGTGTCCGGCTCTATCTGTTACTGTTGTCGCAGTGTTATTTGTTTTAAAATTTCTATTAAAATTATAATAGTTCATATTACTATATGGTTGTTGCTGTTGCTGTTGTTGTTGTTGTTGGTGTTGGTTTTGTTGCTGCTGCTGTTGTTCCCTATGCTATAGCGAACCAGCCGGAAAACTTGTTGAACTATTGCTATGCGCTAAACTAATCATGGAACCCGACAAACTACCCTCCTCATCCGGATAGGTCTCGCGTGATACCTCAGTTAGGGATAAAGTGCTGTAAAAATATCAATACACAATTAGTATATCAAATTATGCATGAAATCACATATAGTTGGCTATACCTGAAACCTAGTGCTATTGACTCATTATCAAAAGCTTCCAATTCTTTAGCATGCTTCTCATGTTTCATGCGCAAACGCTCGGCACGCTCCACATTGAATTGTTGCAATTCGGCATCCATCTTAAATGGAGATACAAATTAAATTTCGATATTCATTGGACTCGCAGAGTTTTTTGCCTGGCTGGCTGGCTAGCTAGCTCTAGATTGCCTACCTTATTCTCCAATAGGCTACGCCGCACGCTAACGCGATTCTCGAGTTCACGACGCTCCCGATCGCGCTGCTCCTGCGCCTGCTTCTTGTTCTTGTTCTGATAGGCTGTGAGCATATCCAGTTCGTATTCCAATTGCTCATTGGTACGTTGGCACTCGATCACTTGACTCTCGTCCAGTTTATAACTTTGACTTTGGAACATGTCGGCAATGCTTTGTTCATACTGCAAATGCAATGTGAATAGATGAGCCATTGGTTATTATATTACATATATGTATGCAATTATTCAGTTTGTCTCACCTGTTCACCCAGCAGCGTGAGCTTGCGATGCTTCTCCTCTTTGAGCTGCTTGATAACCTCCTTCTGTTGCTCTTTGGGTGTCGTCTGCAGCACTTGCGCCTTGTAGCGTTTATATTGTTTTGTTTGCGTTTTGCATGTCTCGCGAAACTGTTTACGTATCTGCAGTTCCTTTTGCTGTTTATAAAGAGTGGATACAGAATGTTAATTGAATTTGAAGTGAATTGAATTTTCAGTTTCCTTTTGTACCTTAAGGCTTTTGGGCTGTTGTCTTAGCTCGAGCGCATGCTTGCGCAGCAGCTCCTTCGTAATGCGTTCCATATAGTCTTTTTGATTGTGCAACTCCGTGTCGTGCTGCTTGTTAATCTGTTTGCAAAGTAAACCGTATTAATATAGACGTACAGCGAACACAATATACATAGATGTATGCGTGAGACTCACCTGCTCCTCGCGCAATTGATGTACGCTCTTCTGCTGGCGATATTCCAACTCCTGTGTCTTTTCGTGGTGTTTCAACAGCATGGCGTGAGCCTGTTCCAGCTGCTGTTGCTTCTTGCTCAGCTCCTGTGAAAAGGGATATGTAGAATTGCGATAAGCGATTATTTGAAGATTTTGAATTTGAAGAATTTGCCTACATCACGTAACAACTGATCCTCCAGTCCGTGCAGCAATATCATGCGTCTTCGCTTGAATTTCCGCATCTCGAGCTCAACAAATTGCTTCTGGGCCTGTATCATGCGCTGCTCCTCTTGGGCCTCGTGCTGCTTTAGATTATCCTTTTGCGATTGCAAAGTTAAATCACGTTGACGCTTTGGCGTTGACTCGTCCATCGACAGTTCGCGTTTCCAGCGCTCCTTGTTCGCTTTGTATTCCTTTTTGCGAGTCGAATCGAACAGCTTGCGATCGTTTTCCTGCTTCAACGTAATCTCTTTATGTAGTTTCTTCTCGGCCGCTGCCGTTTGTTTCGCGCGTCGCTCCAAGTCCTGTTGATGCTTGGCCTGCAACAATTGTGATTCATAATGAGTATATAGATCATTGGGATTTATAATTGCATTTCGATTTTATTACCCCAAGCCGTTCCAATTCTCTGGTGAAGTTATTCAATAGATTATCATACTCTTTGTCCAGCGCTGCTTTGTGCGTCTCCATTTCCACTTTGCACTTCTCCTCGAGCTTCATCAGCGTCGCCTGGTGCTCTCGTCGCATTCGCTTGTATCCGGACATTTGTTCGTGCATCTCCTCCTGCATTCCGCAAAAAGATTTCCAGGCAACACAAATAATAATGTACATATAAAACAAAAGCGTATTAATGGCGTGAAGATATACTTATATATAGATGTATGTGGATGTGTATATATATATCACTTGCAGCAGCATCATTAACACAATTACAAGTACAACAACAACTTACGATAATACTAGTTAACTCCCATTCGTTCTTAACCTCAAAATATGGTAACTTAAAGCAAGGGAAAATCATAGCTAATTGCAAAAAAAAAAACAGATTGCGCGAAAATTGTTTATAACGGCTTGAACGCAATACGAAAACAATACAAACAACAAATGCCAATAAAAAAAAATATCGTAACTTAAGCAATTGCAAATAGCAGCGTCATATAATCAAAGATAAAATGCCGGCGACTACTGTTCAAGCTGTCAAATATCAAGCTGAGAGAGAGCGAGACAGGAAGAGAGTGCAATTGCGAGTTGTGTGTGTGCGTGTGGGCGGAGAGTAGCGAAAAGTAGTGAGGGAAAAAACGGAAAATAGAAGAACAATGCAAGTAGCATAGAACGAAATTAGAACGAAGGCTGTATATGTATCAATGTGTATGTGCGTGTGTGTGTAAATGTGCTTTTGTGCGTGCATGTGGGTGCATTTACTACTAAGGTGCGCAGTCTGCCTGTGTGTGCGTGCGAGTGTGTGTCTGTGTTTTTTTGTTTCTTTGTTTGTTGCACCTAAATTGCAAATAAATCTTCGTAGCATTAAGTTTCTTAAACATTTATTGCTCTATTTATTGTCATGGACTTGACCCACGCACACACACAAGCGCACATACATAAATAAATACATATGTATATGCACACAAGTATGTGAATGTACACTCTAGTTAAATTTAGTTGTTATTTTTTGTGTTTTTCTTCTTTTTTTTTTTTTTTTTTTTTTTTTTTGATTAAGAGATCACACAGGGGCAATGATTAAGAGTTTGGCATTGTTTTGGACTGCTACTATTTTTAGCCTTCTGGAAGAAGCTGTCATCGTGGCCAGCGAAGTCATCAGCATCCGCCTGGCTGCCGCAGCAGAAGCAGGAGCAACAGAAGTTATAGCGCGCCTATTTGTTATGCAGGAGGAGAGTAGAAAGAGAAACAATAAACAACAACAAAGTTTGCATGTAGTAGTGGAGAGCACAACGATTGGAAGATCAAAAAAGAGAAAGAGAGAGAGGGCGAGCAGGCGAGCGAGCAAAAGCAACGGGAAATGACAGCTGTTGTGACTGGGACTATGAGTCGGATAAGGAGGAGCTGCTGAGACAGGAGACATACACACACGATGACAGCAATGAGAGGTGTGAGAGCCAACGATAGATAGTCTGCGTATGGGATCGATTATGTTCACGATATCGATAAATGGCAATGACAATCAGCCCTATTAATTGGACTACGGTTGAAGTCAATTCTAAATTCACACACGCTTACGCACACACACACTCATCATAATGAGCTTTTGTTGTTGCACATATGTATGTATATGCATGTATGTTCTTTGATCATTAACGATTAATAATCGCACTCACCTGCATATGCTCCTTCTGCTGTTTGGTCACAATGCTCGTCGTTCGTATGGTGGCAAAATTATTGGGTCCATGATCGTTGACAGCATTGGAGATGGCCTGCTGGGAGGATGTTGATGTGGCCGCATAGACAGCCGCCTGGGCAGCTGGTGTCGATAGATAACGCGGCTGTTTTCCAGTCAAGCGATGATCACCGCCAGCCGGTGAGCCGCCAGTGCTGCTGCCGCCACCGCCGCCGCCACCGACGCTACTATTGGCATGCCCTAGCGCCACGCCCAGATGCGACATCACCGATAGAGGCGGCGCTGGCGCTGGCGCCGGCACCACCGACGCCGAGTTCGTAGGCGTCACATTGTTGTTCATGGTGTGCATTATGTTTGGCAGCGGCGGCAAGTTGCGATGACGCGACGAATTGCGTGTGACAGCTCCACAGCCAGCGCCGCCCGCCTGCTGTTGCTGCTGTTGTTGTTGCTGTTGCTGCTGCTGGGCATTGGACCAGTGCTGCTTCTGCAGCTCCATCTGATGTTGCATGGCAGCCGCAACGGCAGCCACCTGCTGCTGATGATGAGCTCCGATATGATGGTGATTCTGTGCTGCAGCCGGTATGGAATTCGACGAGGAGCTCTACAGTACAGATACAAATGAAAATCTCGTTAGCGTCATCGATAGTTAAACGATTTGAATCGCAGGACTAGGTCACCTGACTACTGGCCGCCGATACACCCACCGAGTGTATGGAGTGTTCGGAAGTAATACTATTGCTCTTGCTGCTGTCACCGCCAGCATGATCGTCCTGCTGATCATCCGTATCGCCGACAGCGCTCTCTGTTTCGCACGTGTCCACCATGAGTATCTTCTTCATTTTGCGATAGTTAAGGTTGTCCAGCTCGCGCACCGCCGACTTGGTGCGCGCGATCAGCTCCAGCAGCACCGTCTCCGATCTCGGACGGGTCACGTACGCGTGCTGCAGCAATTTGGTTGACGAGGGTCGCTCCGCGGGCATCTTCTTTAGACAGAGGTCCACGAAATTGCAGAACGTGTCCGACCAATCGTTCTTCTGTAAAAGCAAGGATTGGATAATTGACATGGAATCATAAATCGATTGATAATGATTGAATATCGTCTATTGATATCTACACTTCCAATCGATAATTACCGGCAACGTGGGCGACTCGTTCTGTGCAATGTGATACAATGCGGACATGGCATTCATATTGAAGTATGGGGGCTTGCGCTCGGCCAGCTCAATGCAGGTGATGCCCAGAGACCAGACATCCACTTTGCCATCGTACTGGCCCTCATCCATGGCCAGTATCACCTCCGGCGCCATCCAGTAGGGCGTGCCAACAAAGCTATTCGCCGGACACTTAATGGCCGCACTCCCGAAATCGGCCAGCTTCACCACGCCCATGTCCGTGAGTAGAATGTTGCCCGCCTTGATGTCACGATGGATGCGCCCAAGCGAATGCAAATAGCTCAAGCCGCTTAGCACACCCATGCAGATGGCAGCGATCTCGTCCTCATGCAACGGCTTCTTGTGCACCTCAATGATGTCCGAGGCGGAGCCGACGCAGTATTCCATGACCAGCCATGCTGTTGATTCGCGCAGGTAGCAGCCCTTGTACTCAATTGTATTCGGATTGTTCAATTGACGTAAGAAGCTGTTTGCGAGTCACGGAATACAGAATTGAATATATATATTTATTTATTCACATCGATATAAATTGCTGCACTGTATCGTACCGTATCTCCTTGAGTATGTCCTGCCACTTCTCCTGGCTCTGCTTGCCCGTATACGACATCTTCTTGATGGCCACAATCTCTTTGTTGAGATTGCAGCGGGCATAATAGACGGCACCGAACGAGCCATGGCCAATTTCTCGCAGATCCTCAAAGATCTTTTCCGGATCATGTTTGTAGAATAGATCGGCGATTTCCGGATCTTTGAGACTACCAGGACGTGCCGATGGCATCTCTGTTATTCATGTTATGCCCCCCTACCAGCACTCGCGCCCTCCCTCTCCCTCTACCACTCTGTCTCTCTCGTTCGCTTTCGCTCACTCGTCTCTTCACTCTATTCTCACTCTTTCGGCAGTCTCGAGCTGGAGATGTCAGCTTGTTGTTTGATTTTCCTTTGGGTCTGTTATGCTTCTTCTTCCTTTTGTTATTATTGCTGTTGTTGTTGTAGCTTGTCGATATCGCTGCTTAGTCAATGAACCGACAAGAATCTCCTTATGCTGCGCTCTGCAAACGAAAGTGTAATTGAAAGTTACATATTTGTGCACATGTGTGTATGAGCGTGTGCATAAAACTGCTTGTGTAAGCCCGTGAGCATGAGTATGTGCATGTCATGTCATGTGTTTGTGTGTGTGTGTGTGTTTGTCTGTGGCTGTGTATGTGTGTGATAAAAGGAGAATTTCATGTTTTTGGTGTCGCATTCAAATCGATCAAGTGATTCACACTACTCGATTACACACGCACACGCAGAAACACTCGCGCATACACACACACATTCACATTCATATCTCATTCGGTATTCCACAACACAAGCCGCTTATCAAAAATATGTGCGTTTTTTTATTGTTCTTCTTTGTTGCGTTCTTTTGGCACTATTTTCCCCAAAGCCGCGACTCAGTCTCTCAGAGCGGCGAATAACGGTGCAACATCATTCAGATACGCACATTTGAATGCCAAAGAGTCGTCGCATGATATTATGCTCTCAATGAAATCTGACGTTCCTATTGATGCGTGGCTTCAAAATATAAGTTCTAGAGTAGGCGTTAGGTGAAAATAGAGAGGGAGAGAGAGAGAAAGAGAGCGTACGGCACACGTGCATGTGTGCTACATGTTCATATGCATATATATATACATACATATGTATGCATGTGGCTCACTGTAATTCATAATGGGCATTGAAGTAATAGCGGTACTTATTTACTGCCCAGCTGCCGCATGCAGACGAAAAAAAAGGGTTGCAGCACTTGGCTTTTTTTTTCAGTGTTGTTGCAGTGAAAATCGTACGATTCGCTGAATGAACTTATCGTTAAACAGATTTTGCCATCATGCTAATTGTTAAAACTATGTATTTGATTTGTTTGGAATTTTGTTGTTTTTTTGTATATTTTTTTGTTTAAAAACGAAACGGCAACACGCCTATTTTTCATACACACGCAAACCCAGCCACACACAGGCAGCCATGTCTCGTTCGCACACACTCACATGTATATAAATAAGCGTATGCATGTGTGTTCGTGTGTGTGTGTCTGTGATGTCGGTTGTTTTGCATTCGCCCTGTCTTTTTGTCTCTCTTCACTCTTCATGCTGTGCGCCTTTCGAACTTAGCAGCACCGTTTAATTTAGCATTGTGTGTCGGTGCTTTTTAATTTAATTTGATGGCTTTTTTCTACTTGTGCCAGCCTGTTAACATTTCGTTAAATAATTTGATTTCATTTTTGTTTATTTGCTTCGATCTTATTTGAATTTTTCCTTTTTTTTTGGGTGCGGACAAACACATACAAAAAAGCAAATCGCACGACGCTGCGACGTCGTCATCGACAGAGACGATGTTTTTGTTGTTGTCACTTAACAGCGACAGCAACATCGCTTGCAATTTTAGTCAACCCTAAAAAAAAAACGATTTTTTTTTTTGCATAAATTTATAAATATAGTAAGACCCAATTTGGTCGTTAGGATAAAATTTAACAACCATAAATTGTTTTGCTTGCACATTGCACACATACAAATACACACTAACACTCGCACGCTTACACCGACAGCAGTTACATAGGCAACTATGGTGCGTGCTCTTTCTCGCTATGCGGCAGCGGAGCACTCACACTCACACCCGCACAAAAGGCACACACATATACGCAAATACACACACACACATACGTACAGCAGCCAACACGAATTGCATGAAAAAAAAATTATGATAAAACTATGGAAAATTGTGTTTTCTTTACATTTGTGCCGCTTACTTTTGCAATTCAAACACTTTTCGCTAATTATCAGCGCGGCTGCGGCATTTTTCTTCTGCATGCGTCGTTTTTCTTTCACGTCGGTTCGGCCTCTGATTCTACTGCTGTTTCTGCTGCTGCTTCTGTTGCTGCTGTCGCCAGCCTGCTGGTATTGTTTGCTTTGCTATATTTCGCCTTGCACTGCACACGCGTTGCGTTTTACATATCTACACAGGCAATGCATTCCGTTTCAATTATATCCCTCATATATTCACTTGCATTTGCTTGGCTTTTAACACTTAGTTTTCCCAATTTTCCTTCTTCAATTAATTTGTATAAGTTACGTATATACATAAATATATATATATATATATATATGTATTTATTAAGTGTTGGGCAATTTCGATTTGCAGATTTTATTTTGCAACCAGTTGGCAGCCCGCAACACCATTAAATACCAGCACAGCCGAAAATACCAAATTGGTATATTAGCGGGCATGTCATAGCAATAACATATGTTAGCCCCAGCTGTTGCCATAAGCCGTTGATTTCTTAAGTGTTTGAATTTTTGCGCTTTTATCGACAATGAAACGATCATAAAAATGTGTTGGAAGCTTTTTGAGCTTTAGGTTTGCCAATAAGTTATTTGTAAAGTACATATGGCTTTAGTATAAAAATATGATTAGTTCTTTGAAAGAGCTTTAATTTTGTGATAGAAGCTTAGCATTCTGATCTGTTCGATATCTGGGCTTTCCGCAGTGGCTATTTGCTGAGCTTTTTTGCAAATATTATTTATATATATAAGTACCTACATATATGTATGTTTTATGAATAACACAACTAAAGCACATCCATAAAAATAGCAACAACAAAGTTAATAACATAGTGGGAGAGTATGCCTCATTCTTACTTACACACGTGTACAATCTCGTACATATGTATGTACATGAATACATACACACACGTACAGGCGGAGAGAATGTTAAAAGTGAGCGCCACAGAAATGATGGCGATATGGAGAGCAGAAGAAGATAGACACGTAGCAAACAACAAAAGCGTCGCCGTCGATGTGGTTGCTGTCGGCGCAAGGTAGATTGTGGCCCCCAATCATTTTTTTAGTATTTAAAGAACAGTCGGGCAAGCAAGTCAAAAGCCGCTGCGAGAGCGACAGCCAGAGCCACAGCGAATAAGGCAAACATTTAAAAAGTAAATACGGGCGATATACACATATTTATATTTATACACATATTTGTACACATGTATGCATGTGTGTACATGTATGTAATCAAAGTGTGTGCGTGAGTGTAAAGAAAGCGTATGAATCGTACAATTGTCAAAAATTCGCATTAAATCAGCAGCTAAGTTGCATTTGTCATCAGGAGTTTTTGTTTTGTGCTCTTTATTCTTTCCCCCTTTTCTTTTCTTCTTTTTTTTTGTTGTTTTATATGTGAGCCAATTGTTGCTGCCGCCCTGTGAGCGTTGTCTGTGTATATATGTGTGTGTTAGCTATTTGTTGCTACGCACGAAGAAATGCTAAAGATAAAAACATGATAAAGCCGAATGTGCGTGAAAAAGTAACAATTAATAAGAACCAATCATGTAAACAAGAGCAGTTGCAGCTTTCTACGTGTGTAAACATACATATGTATATGTATTTAAGTACTATAAATGTGTGCGTGTGCCCTAAATAAATTAATATGCGCGCACAAATGAACATTAGTAAATGCGTGCATACACTCGCACATACGCACATGCATGCATATGTATGTTAATATGCAAATGTATGTAGACTGTTGGCGCAGCGAACGCGCGCGCGCATCATTGTGCGCCGCCCTGCGCGCGCGCGCTTCTTTCTATCTCTCTTTTACTTTTGCCCATGCTGCGCTGGCGATCGTTGCTCCAAATTCGGTAGCTGCACCACTGTATGGGGGACAATTAACCAGTCCCTGGGGCTTATTTTGCCTGCAGCTGTTTTCAATTGACGATTCCCATTGTTCTGCGCATATTTGACAGCAATCATATTGTACAATTAATATGAAAATATGCCGCCAGCAACAGAACGTGCTCACTGCCCTTTCTGTGGTTGCGGCTGCTGGGCTTGTTATTGCTGCAGCATTGCTGGAGCTTCCCATACACGCACACACACACACACACACACAACACATGCAGCAGCATGCATATGTACATTTCGATAGTCGTTTATGCTTATCGAACACTTACTTGGCTTAAAGATGAGCTGCGCGAAGTATGCACGTTTCGATAAACGATTATACGAAATTTGATATGCATTATCCCCAAAACGTTATCCGTTTGCATTTCGCATGTGTACATATATGCATGTGAATTGCAGTTGTATGCGTGCCTGTATTTATTGGCATATTAAATAGTTGCAACAATTTGTTAACCATAAATGGCAATAGTCCAGTCAATAAACCCCGCTGCCCACATAGCACAAAAAATGTTTTGTTGTTGTTTGGTATTTCGTTTTGTTTTGATTTTTTTGATTGTTGTTGTTGTTGTTATATTGTTATTGTTGCAGCAGCGATCGATCGCTAACTAAATGCCATAAGTGGCAGTCATTATGTATCAATATACAAACTTATACATATACATGCATGCATACATACATACATATGTATATTGGAAGTGTTCGCACATTTCTATATTTGTACAAAAAGCGATATATACATGCCTATTAGATTAATATTTTGTGCGTACACTTAACGAAAAGCTATTGTAAATTCTGTAATAGATTTTGTAACATTTTAAAATAGGTTAATTGAGCATAAATTGGTTTCTTTTATAAAGTATAATTCATTTTTATATTCAGTAATTTTTTTTTTTTTTTTTTTTTTTTTTTTTTTTAATTTTTCACTTTGCATTTATTTTCAAATATTTTGTTTTATGTGTAATAGCTTGAGTATTGCATTCTTGAGTCTTGGTAGCGATATTAATATAAATTATTGGTCTATTTGTGTTTAATAATAATATTATATTACATATATATTTTATTATTTAGTTAAATTTGCTTATAGTTTTTATTTCCATATATTTTAATTTATTTATTTGACTTGTTTTATTTGTTATTTCCATTTAATATCTATGCATTTCTTTTTATTACTATTATTCGCCTATATATTTCTCTCAGTGCATTGCGATCGTTGGCTACATTGTGTTTTAAGTTTTCATTTTGTTTTTGCTTTAGCTTTTCAGCAAGGTGCTTGCCTTGCCACTCAATATTTTTCTATGTAGACGGACGACACACACCCACGCACCAACACGCACCTACACAGACACAGACATAGACAATACACCCTCTATTAGCCACCTGTCTGTCCGTCTGTTGCGGAACTCGCACTTTCAATGCCATTTTACCACCTCGCCACTTTCACTGCAAATCCAATTGGCAATTACGAGAATTGGCCAAGGGTGCGGATATCGGACAGCGGATAAAGAACTACACCCAAAACACGCACACCCAAACATACACACGCACACAGACAGCGAGACATTTGTGTAAACAGTGCGTCATCAAAGTTGTGTCTCCCTCTGTCTTTCATTCTTGCTCCGCCTCTTCCGCCCCTTCCGCCCCGTCCGCCTCCTGCTCATTGAACAGTGTGTCGAAAATGTCTCGCAATGACCTCACAGTGTGCGTCATCATTAATGAAACATTCGCAAGCAAACTGAAACATTTTAATCGAAATTAACAGCAACAACAACAACAACAATCACAGCAGCGACAACAACAACCACACAGAATTCAAATTGAAATTGAAAATTTGTTCTTCAGAATTCTTATATTCAGCAGCTGGAGATAGTTTCCTACGAATTGGTGGGCTATGCCCGGCCTAGATAAGCGCCGTAGTGTCTACACTGAGAGAAAACAAACATGCTGGAGTTGAGTTAACTTTAAGCAAATCAGATTAGAAATTGAGATATTTTAAGTATGTTTGCATTGACTAAACATAATCTGATTCTATACTCTGCATACTCACTGAGAAGGCATGTATATTGGTGTTGTTAAGTATAAATATATGTATATATTTATGTAAATATTCTTGATGAGTAAACACAGAGTAGACGATTACGTTTATTGCGCTTCATTTATCGATTACAATCGATATCATTGGAGATCGATAAACAACTTTTAAAGCAGCTTTGTAAGCCTAAGCAAACATTAAGTATATCAATTCTAATATAGTGTCTCTCCTATATTTACAAATGCGGAATTTAAAACAGCTTCGTATACCCCTTAGCCTATTACAGGTATCTTCAATCGCTCTCAGTTCTTGTTGAATTCTCCACCAGTTGCTCAATTGTTGCTCTCGGTGTGGGGCTGTTCATATATCAACAGGTGACAGTTTCGCATTATCTGCGACCTGAATCTGTATGTTTAGATAACACACACACACACACACACACACGCACACTCCTACATATACTTATATGCATGTAAATTTAATTGAAATTGAATTTTGAACCGTTTTGTTTTGTTTTGCAGATCTCATTAAAATTGGCTTGGCAAAGAAGGAATATCTGTAATACCCTAGATCTAGACTTACACACCCATTCACCATCACACACACACACACACAAACACATACACATTGAGAGAGCTGTAAAGAAGCAGCAGCTAAAATGCCCGTCTTTCACACAAAAACCATCGAGAGCATATTAGATCCTGTTGCACAGCAGGTAAGCGATAGTTAATGAAATGATCTATGTTAAATCGGGTTTATCCATAAGGAAATATTACTTAACCCTATTATATTGCCTAGCTATAACAAGCCAGCAAATTGGCGCCCAAGAAGGTAAATTTATGGAGAACTGAAAGTATTTTGATGAAAATGTATTAGTATATCATATTGGAATAGTCTATGAATATGTATATATGTAAAGCCCATAGATCATAGATCATAGATTATATATTATAGATTATAGGTAATAGATCATAGCTCATAGATCATAGTCATAGATAATAGATAATAGATAATAGATAATAGATAATAGATAATAGATAATAGATAATAGATCATAGCTCTCATAGCTCTTCTAGCTCTTTACTTCATGTCCAGGTATATATAATAGATCTAGACTAAATTTTAGTCTAGAAAATTGCAGAGTTTGCTGTCATTCATTATGTTTTTAACTACATTTTCTATTTAAATAATTTCTATTTTATATGTATGACTATCTGGCAAGGCCATGAATAACTGCATAGGCGCATTAAGCTGAATTTAATGATCAGATTTGTGTGTAAAGCGAGTTCACTGTGGCGAATTGATGCATGAAATCCATTAAACTGATATATACATATCCATAAATATATATATACATATATATATATATGTATATCTTTTCAATTCTATATATTTCTCGTTAGTAATTCTGTTTGAACTGATAGATTTGCACACCTGAAAAGCGAAAGTTTCCAGCAGCTGTGTAGCATATGTACCTGTGCTAGATATATGTACATATAGATATATATGTATATATGTATATCCATAATCTATATGTATCTATCTCGCATAGGCGAAAAATCCAAGCAGTCTAAGCAACAAAAACAAACTTTAAGATGCGTTCGCTTGCTTAACAAATCTTTTGCGGGTTCTATAAATAAATGAGGTAGGCAATAATAATAATAATAATAACAGAAAGGCCAAGAGAACAAGAAGAAGAAGACGAATCGGCAGCAGTAGCAGAATAATAAATATATATATATATATACATATATCTGTTCCTCTTCCTCTGATATCGCAACAACCTGAGCCTCTGAGGACAAACAAAATTAATTTAATAAAACTGAAACAAAGCCAAACCGAAAGAGGGAAAGAGACAGAGTTGGAGAGATAGCGAAAACGAAAGATTCCAAAAATAGATAAAAAATAAAGACAACAACAACAACAACAACAAATGAAAAACGAAAAACCGAAAGAAAATGAAATCATTGCGCCAAAGAGAAGCTAAAGAAAATCATTCTCTTTGGGCGCAACATGTGGAAGACGTTGATGAAACATAACAAACAACAGCGTTTGAGAAGCGCGTAGAAGGGGCCAGCGCCGTGCGCAGGGCGGATCAACGACAAGGTGTAGGTGTAGGTGTATTTGGGTGCTGATACGGCTGACTGAAGATTTCTTAGTTGAGGCAGAGAACTGTGCCAAGAACCGAAACTCAAATGGTGACTCATCGCCAAAAGGCCAAAAGGGGGGGAGAGGGAGGGGGGTGGGTATGGGATCCCGGGAGGGGCGCGGCAGGAGGCGGGGGTGGCGTCTGTGTACGGTGTATGAATGGCTGGCGAAAACCGAATTAAAAATGATCGTTCAGCACATCAATCAACACATTGAGGGAAAAAAACACACACACACACACACACACACACACACACACACACACACATTTAATGAGATCTATCTTGTGTCTTTTTTTTCTGATGTTTAAATTTAGATGCCCGGCTAGCAAATTGGTCCACAAATAGAGCACAAAAGGGCGATGCTGCGTTGGGGGAGCGCCTTGGGGGGTTTATCAAATTAATTACATAATTAATTCATCAAGCAAAATTGAAATGAATTGAAATGGAATTGAACAATTGCAGCTAGTGGGAATGGAACGGAATGGAATGAATTTCGGGCTGGGAACGGTCTTTTGTCAGATATCCATTGATATTAGCTAAGATCTAACATATGTGATATGCCCAATGAAAAATAAGAGAATATACATATGTATATAAGAGCTCTCTATAGATGAGTTGACCTAGCAGTTTTTCACCTTAAACTTCAGTCAAACAAATTTCAGTTGGAAGTGAAACATTTTTTTGTTGTATCTATAAACATTTCAAGTTATTCACTTAGTTCATTTATTTATCCCAATATCTATTTACTGAGAGCTTAACGTATTTTTGTCCAATATTTAGAAGTAATACCAAACTGTAATAATAAATAAGATATTAGAGTTAAATATATAATATTTTTAAATTTTTTTTTGTAATTTACAAAATTAATATAATTATCATTTATTTATATTTTTTATTTTATTTTATTTTTTTAATTTTGAAAATTTGCATGTGTATTTTTTTAAATTATCAAATTAATTTTTTTTTTTTTTTTTTTTTTTTTTAATTATTAATAATAATAATATATTATTAATAATAATAATATATTATTAATAATAATAATATTTAATATTTTTAAAAAAGTTAGAAAGACGTATATAATTTTTAATTATATAATTATTAATATTTACGTATAAATATGAAATGGATAATATCTAGTTCAAAATCGCAAAATCATATAGCTCTTAGGGTTTTCGATATTTTTTTTCTTTCAAATTGAAAGCTGTAGAATTTCGTCAAAATATTATTTAGTTTCATAAATATTAAAATGACAAAATGTAAACGAAATGAGCCGTACTAAGTTCCTGATGTTCATGATAATATTGAATCAGCTCATTTGAATAATAGATTCGCCTGAAGAACCGTTTTGAGCAGTTCTTATCAACTCGACTCGTATCTGGCTCGCATCAGCTGAGTTTCGTTCCATGTGTGGGGGAGAAGTCGGACAGTAGAGTTCATGCCTAAAAATAGCTGAGAAATAGAATAGTTTAGAGCGAAACGAAACCGGCAACAGCAAGTCTCCATATCGATATCGCATCGATATCAATGCGAGCTCCAAGTTTACGTCCAAGTCCAAGTCCGAGTCCGAGTCCCACGCTTCAATTCCAAATGACGAATGATTTGTTAGACTCTTTATGGTCTCTGGTAAAGCTATTAGCCAATGGCTGTGGAGAGAGGAAGAGGCAGAACGCAGAGAGTGTGAGAAAGAGAGAGAGAGAGAGAGAGAGAGAGAGCGAGAGAGAGGAGGAGAGAGATAGAGAGAGAGAGAGATGAGAGAGAGAGAGTGAGAGAGAGAGAGAGAGAGAGAGAGAGAGAGAGAGAGAGAGAGAGAGAGAGGTAGAGAGAGCGTGTAACACTTGTAGCTCTGCTTTTGGCTATGACGCAATGACACTGGCTGCTAAGGTCGTTAAATCTGTGAGTTATGTTGAGTTTATAAATAAAATTATAATCCATCTGGCCGTAAATACAAATCTAACTAATTGAACTGTAGACTGCAAAATAATTCAGTGAGCATTACGAGCTTGCAAATCTCTATATGTTTTTTTAATAACTTGCAAAAGTAAAATGTTTTATTTCTAAATAAGCTAAATGGGTTAAGAAATGAGCTTTGTAGTATACATATTTCAGCTAAAATTACTTCAATTATCACATTAGAGCTCGTAGAAGCTTTAAGGAATCTTTAATGTTTTATCGAAAGCTTAAAGTTTTTTTTTTTTTTTTTTTTTTTTTTTTTTTTTTGTAATATTTATGTTGTAAGAAAATTCTTGATTATATTCATTTAATTTTTTAGATTTTATTTTATTTTTTTTTTTGGATAAGAAAATTTTAAGACAAACGTAGAGAGCTTTAAGTCTTTCTTAGAGCTTAAAGCATATAGCCTATGAAAAGAAATTCGTTAAGTAATTAATTAGATATTTTTTGCAAGTAGCTTAAAGCTCTATGGAAATGCTAAAAGTTTGATAAATATCAATCCCAAGTAACGTTTGCTTATGAGTCTAGCATAACTCAAATATCATTTTTGAAGCCTTAGAGCTTTAAGCTAAGCTCTCTTGAGTTCATTTGTAGGCAATTGAAAGCTGTGCAAGCTTTAAGCTCAAGTAGAATCTTCAAACATCAACTCAATGAACACAGCTTAAAGCTTGTCGACTTGCATGCAAGTAAAGCCCAAGATTAAGTCAAAGCTGCAATTGAAGCACTCAGAGCTTAAAGTTTGCCTAGAGCTGAAAGCACGTTTAGCAGTAAAGCTTGCCTAGACTCGAGTAATGGAAAGCAGAAGCTAATTGGAATTTGGTTTGGTGCCCGTTTAGGTATCTCGCCTGGTGATATTGCATGAGGAGGCCGAGGATGGCAACGCCATGCCCGATCTTAGCCGGCCCGTTCAGGTGGTATCGGCGGCAGTGGCGAATCTGGTGAAGGTTGGACGGGAGACGATCAACAGCTCGGACGATAAGATATTGCGGCAGGATATGCCGGCGGCATTGCATCGCGTGGAGACTGCCTCGCAGTTGCTGGAGGAGGCTTCCGATATGTTGCGCTCGGATCCGTATTCGGGGCCGGCGCGCAAGAAGCTAATTGAGGGAAGCCGCGGCATACTGCAGGGCACCTCCTCGCTGTTGCTCTGCTTCGACGAGAGCGAGGTGCGCAAGATCATACAGGAGTGCAAGCGTGTCCTTGACTACCTGGCCGTGGCCGAGATCATCGGCACCATGGAGCAGCTGGTGCAGTTTCTCAAGGATCTGTCGCCCTGCCTCAGCAAGGTGACGCGCGAGGTGTCCGCCCGCGAGAAGGAGCTCACCCATCAGGTGCACAGCGAGATTCTGGTGCGCTGCCTCGAGCAGGTGAAGACCCTGGCGCCGATCCTCATCTGCAGCATGAAGGTCTACATTCACATTGTCGAGCAGCAGGGCAAGGGCGCCGAGGAGGCGGCGGAGAATCGCAATTATTTGGCGGCCCGCATGTCCGACGAACTGCAGGAGATCATACGAGTCCTGCAGCTGACCACCTACGACGAGGACACCAGCGAACTGGACAACCTCACCGTGCTGAAGAAGCTGAGCAACGCGATCAGCAACAAAATGGAACTGGCCAACGAATGGCTATCGAATCCCTATGCCCTGCGCGGCGGCGTCGGCGAGAAGGCGCTGCGTCAGGTCATCGACAATGCCAATGAGATATCGGAGCGCTGCCTGCCCCAGGACTCCTATCCGATCCGGAAGCTGGCCGACGAGATCAGCGCCATGGCGAACAATCTGTGCGAGCTGCGCCAGGAGGGCAAGGGCAATTCGCCGCAGGCCGTCGACCTGGCCGCTGGCATACGGTCGCGCCTTGGCGAGCTCCAGGGCCTGGTGCGGCAGGCGGTCTCCGGCGTGGACAAGGCCGGCGTCCAGCAGACCGCCCACACCATTCAGGGGCGGCTCGAGCAGGCGGTCAAGTGGCTGCAGAATCCGGAGGTCAATGATGGCGGGCTCGGCGAGCGGGCGATCAATCTGATCGTCGAGGAGGGACGCAAGGTGGCCGAGGGCTGTCCGGGCCATCAAAAGGCCGAGATCATGCAGCTGTGCGACGAGGTGGAGCGCCTCAAGCGCCAAGCGGCCGGCACCGGGCCAGCTGCCAAGCAGGCCGCCAAGCAGCTCACCCAGAAGCTGTACGAGCTGAAGGCCGCCGTGCAGAACGCCCTGGTGAATCGCATCGTGCAGGACTTCATGGATGTGAGCACGCCGCTCAAACAGTTCACGGAGGCTGTGATGCTGCCGGAGGGCACGCCCGGACGGGAGCAGAACTTCAATCAGAAGTCGAACAATCTGCAGGCGTTCAGCGATCGCGCCTCGAAGACCTCGCGCATGGTCGCCGCCGGCGGTGCCTGCGGCAACAAGAAGATTGCCGAGATTCTGCTCTCGTCGGCTGCCCAGGTGGACTCGCTGACGCCGCAGCTGATCAACGCCGGACGCATTCGCATGAACTATCCGGCCAGCAAGGCGGCCGACGAGCATCTCCAGAATCTGAAGCAACAGTATGCGGATACGGTGCTGCGCATGCGTACGCTCTGCGACCAGGCCACCGATCCGGCCGACTTCATCAAGACATCCGAGGAGCATATGCAGGTGTATGCCAAGCTCTGCGAGGACGCGATCCATGCGCGCCAGCCCCAGAAGATGGTGGACAACACCTCGAACATAGCACGGCTGATCAATCGGGTGCTGCTGGTGGCCAAGCAGGAGGCGGACAATTCGGAGGATCCCATTTTCACCGAACGCCTGAATGCGGCCGCCAACAATCTGGAGCGCTCGCTGCCCGCCATGGTGGGCGACGCCAAGCTGGTGGCCACGAATATTGCCGATCCGGCTGCGGCCGCCGCCTGGAAGAAATCATTCCAGCGTCTTCTGGGCGATGTGCGTGAGGTGCGCGATGCCATTGCGCCGCCGCAGCCGCCGCCATTGCCCACATCGCTGCCGCCGCCCATACCGGAGTTGAGTGCGCTGCATTTGTCCAATCAAAATGGTGGGTGATGAGTCCACGAATTCGAATTGAGCTATGACTAATGCTGTCTCTCTCTCTCTCTCTCTCTCTCTTTTTCACAGCTGAGCGTGCACCACCTCGTCCCCCACTGCCGCGTGAGGGCCTGGCGCCCGTGCGTCCACCACCGCCGGAGACGGACGACGAGGACGAGGGCCTCTTCCGCACGATGCCGCACGCCAATCAACCCATTCTGGTAAGCCTCCAAGCCGTCTAAATAGCAACTCCATGTTCCCTAGACTAATGCGCTTGCTTCTGCAGATTGCCGCACGCGGCCTGCACCAGGAGGTGCGTCAGTGGTCGTCGAAGGACAACGAGATCATCGCGGCGGCCAAGCGCATGGCCAAGCTCATGGCCAGGCTGAGCGAGCTGGTGCTGTCCGACTCGCGCGGCAGCAAGCGTGAGCTGATCGCCACGGCCAAGAAGATTGCCGAGGCCTCGGAGGATGTCACCCGGCTGGCCAAGGAGCTGGCGCGCCAGTGCACCGATCGGCGCATCCGGACGAATCTGTTGCAGGTCTGCGAGCGCATACCGACGATTGGCACCCAGCTGAAGATCCTGTCCACGGTGAAGGCGACCATGCTGGGCGCCCAGGGCTCCGATGAGGATCGCGAGGCGACCGAAATGCTGGTGGGCAATGCCCAGAATCTGATGCAGAGCGTAAGTAGCTGAATCCAGCTGATCCAGTTTGGGAGTTGTTCCTAATCCAATGACTCTTCATCTCTTCATCTCTGCATCCAGGTCAAGGAAACGGTGCGCGCTGCTGAGGGCGCCAGCATTAAGATACGCTCCGATCAGACCAGCAATCGATTGCAATGGGTGCGTCGCCAGCCCTGGTATCAGTGAGGCCGCCAGAGCCAGCGCTAGAGCCAACTATCCCATCAACGTGCCTTGTGTAACATAAAACATACAACTAAAAACTAATCTTAAACACATTTGATGCTACTTTAATATGTAATAACTGTAATAACTCCAATGGCCGTTCAACTTTTATCCTAACGCTTCCAAGAAAACCCTCGCCCCAAGAAAAAAAAAAGAATGAATACTACATTTATCTATGATGTGCTCTACTAAAAGCAAATGAAGTTCTTGAGCTACCGTTACTCTGTTTAGTTTCCTCCTTTCGCTTTTCTTTTTACAGTTTATATATTTATAAAGTTTATGTTTAAGGCGTGCAATAATAAAATGTACATACATATACACACTCACACACACACACACACACACATAGAGACACACTCATACACAGACAGGTGCAATGTATATAGAGCAACAACAATATCCCAATTTAAGCATTTACAAAATTGTAATTGAAGCAAATTGTTAAATCGTCTCTTGACCACAATCAAATATAACGGAACTCTATATGTGTATATAGCATCTCTGTGGATCCAGATGTGCTGCACTCGAATGCCTCATTCACATTGTACTTGCATAGTTTTTAACTAGAAGTAGTAGCCCCTAACTAACTAAGCCTAAAATGATCAACGCGTTTCTGTGTCATGTTCATGTTCAACAAAAAAAAAAAAGGAAAAAAATAAATAAAAAAAAAAAATAATAGTAAAAAAAATTGAAATAAATTTAATATCGAGTGTTACAAATTGAATGTGTGTAGAATTGATTTGGGTGGGGGCAACGGGAGAACGAATATTTCTGGATGTCTGGGGGCATACAGAGAAAGAGATAAGAGTGAGTGAAAGAGAGAGAGAGAGAAAAAGATAGAGGAACTGGAGAGTGGGAATGGGACCGAGAGAGAGAGGGAGAGTATCTATGTATCTATGTATCTATGTATCTATGTATCTATGTATCTATGTATCTATGTATCTATGTATCTAATGTATCTATGTATCTATGTATCTATGCATCCATGTATCTATGTATGTATATATCTATATATCTATATATCTATATATCTATATATCTATATATCTATATATCTATATATCTATATATCTATATATCTATATATCTATATATCTATATGTATCTATGCATCCATGTATCTATGTATCTATGAATCTATGTATCTGTGTATCTATGTATCTATGTATCTATGTATCTATGTATCTATGTATCTATATATCTATGTATCTATGTATCTATGTATATATGTACCTAAGTATCTATGTATCTATGTATCTATGTATCTATGTATCTATGTATCTATGTATGTTTATACAAATGGAAGTATACATAAAAGGTATGCTTGCATACATACATGTATAGTTATATATACACATGCATATCCATGCATGGACATCCGCATGTCCCGGTGAAGTCTCGTTCTCTGTCTCTCTCTCTCTCTCCCTCTCTTCCCCAGGAACGCGCAATATTTATTGGTTTAATAAAGTTACCTTTCATTGAAATTGAATGAAATCCATCGAGAACAGGCAGCTGCCTGTCATATGTAGGCACAACGACACACACACACACACACACACACACACACACACACACACACACACACACACACACACACACACACACACACACTCATAGAGAGACAGCTCCAATGAACCTTAATGAAGCACTCGACGTTGCGTATACGTAATACGTCTGCTGGCTGCGTATACGTAACGTTTCATGTTGCAGCTGGCGGCTGATGCGAGGCCGGAACTTGTTGCCTGCTTTCAGGCGGCTACATAATGCCCGGCAAGTGGGTGGCTGGCTGGCTGGGTGGCTGGTTTAGTGGAAGTCGAGTGCAGCTGCCGTAGCAAAGGGACGTGGGTCAGCGGGGCAAAGGGAAGCGGCACATGGGGAAATTGGAGAGGGCTGTCGGAGAGCGCTGGCCTCACGCTGCGAGTGAAGCCCGACTAATTATAGCTGCCAGTTCCATGGCAAACAGAGCGCCGCAGAGCAGCAGCAGCGCCAGTTAATGAGATGCCAAAGATGCTGCGAGAGATGCTCAGGCAGCAGGCAGAGCAGTCGAGGCAGAGGCAGAGGCTGCGGCAGCGGCAGCGACAGCGACAGCAATAGAAAATTGGAAATGCGTCAGTTGCGATTCGAGAGAGTAAGCGATTCGAGCCGATCGATCCGTATCGATTCGTATTCGATTATCCATCCAATCAGAGAGCATTCGCATTCGCATTCCCATTCCCATTCGCATTCACATCCCCATCCGAGTCCATGGCGCAGTTGGAGCAGCAGCTGGAGCAGCATGTGCCCCAGATGACCATCAATGCCAGCACGCAGGAGCTGGCCGCGTTGATCGACGCCCATTTGGGTGCACTGCGTGCGCCGGCGCCCGCCTGGCGTGTGGCCGACTCGCCGATATCGGGGCGTGGCGTGTTCGCCGTGCGCAACATTGAGAAGGGCGAGGAGCTGTTCCGCGAGCACACGCTCCTGGTGGGACCGACGGCGCATCGTGGCCGCAATTTGCGCACCTGCATCCACTGCTACCACCAGCCACCGGGCGAGAGCGAGGAGTCGGCGCTCTGCAGCGCCGGCTGCGGCCTGCCCGTCTGTCCGGACTGTGCGCCCTCTGAACGGCACGCCGTCGAGTGCCAGCTGTTCCGTAAATGGCAGCCCAAGCACCTGGACATCATTGAGCCGCGCGCCCTGCGCATCCTCAGCGTGGTGCGCTGCTTCTTCCTCGACGAGCGGCAGCGCCAGCTGCTCTACGCGATGCAGGCGAACACGGATCGCTACTACATGCGCGAGGTGCAGCGGGCCGCCGAGTGCTTCGAGCACTTTCCGCGCGACCCGGACATGCTCGACTACTTCTATCGCACGGTCTGCGCCTTCAATACGAACGCCTTCGAGAGCCGCTGCCACATCGATGGCCAGGAGGTGGTGACGCGCGCCCTCTTCCCGCTGGCCGGCCTGCTCAACCACCAGTGCACGCCGAATGCGGCGCACCACTTTGAGGATGGCGAGACCATCGTGGTCACGGCCACCGAGCGCATCCCGGCGGGCGCCGAGATCACCATGTCCTACACGAAGCTCCTCTGGTCCACGCTCGCGCGCAAAATCTTTCTCGGCATGACGAAGCACTTCATGTGCCAGTGTCCGCGTTGTCAGGATCCCACGGTGAGTTGGCCAAGCGAACTCGATGTCTCTGTGTTTGTCTCTCTCTCTCTTTCTCTCCCTTTCTTTCTATCTAGCTCGCGTGCTCTCTCTCTCTCTCTCTCTCTCTCTCTCTCTCTGCGTATATCTGTGTGCTTTTGCTCTATGTGCTCTACGTATGTGTGATTGCGATCCGCTCTACTAAAATAGCAAATGTCTTCCTATTTCTAACTGTATCTGTATCTACGCAACTTATATACATATGTATATGTATTTGGCCTTATCCGTATCACTAAATATATGCAGGCTTGCGTGGATATATGTCTAGGCCTTATGTTTGTGTTTTTATCCGTATACCTATCTCTGCTTCTATCTTTATTATTATCATTATTCTTATCCCTATCGTACAGACACATATACATATACATATACATATACATATATTCTTATCTAAATCTGAGCTTTTACCTTTGGATACAGCTTAGCTTTTATCCGTTTATCATTTTATCTTTATCCCTTAGTGTATATATATTGTTATCAAATCTATTTATATATCTTTGCTTTTATCTGTATATCTCTATGCATAAATCTTTAGATATAGCTTTCTTTTTATCTCTACCTTATATTTGTTATCCGAGTTTCCATTGTATATCTATATCCTTATCCGTATCTCCATTGGTATCTAAATCTATGCATTTACCTCTTCAGTTTGTGTATCGTACATCGTATATCTATCTGTATCCCTATGTATATCTCTAATGAGTCTGCACCTGTCTCTCTATTTGCATATCGACTTGTATCTATATTTATATCTATACCTTTAGATATACCTCATTCAGCATATGTATGTATGTACGTGTATATACATATGTATTTGTATTCGTATCTATAATTCTTTCTTTATATTTATCTCTTTCTGTATCTGTTTCTCGATTGGCATCTATATTTGTATCCACATCTGCGTCACTATGTATGCCAGTGTATCGCAATGTAGGGCAATAGATAGACACGCACACCCATGAACGAATACGCATCTGTTTTTGGCCCATCCGGCCATCCATTGATCGGCACTTTGTGTGATTTTTAGCACTTGGCACAGAGCTTCCAGGTTCATTCAACTGTGCATTAGGCAGCACACTCTCTCGACATTAATAGCCCATTCGTTTGTTCAATTGAAGCTTTGATATGAACTAAATACATAGATGGGCAATAAATGTGTTGCTTGATTTGAACAATCTCTATTTGGATAAACGGACAGATTGGCTGATTGCTTGCATATTGATAATCAGCCCAATTTAACTTTTCACATCTTAATCAAGCGTAGCCCCCAAGTGTTTTGAAAAGTAAGTAAATATGTGAGTAAATATTTAACCAAAAGTTTTTTTTTTTTTAATTTTTATATTTTATTTTCCTTTTTAATTTTTATTTTTATTCGTATTTACAATATAAATCACCATTTGCAACACGTCCAAGCAATGGCGATAGTTGTGATCGATTTATTGCACTTCTCATCTCTAGCTGCATGGGCGAATGCCAAAATCGCCATTGTGAATGTTACTCAAATTTGAATGCGCTGTTTGCTTAGCCAAAATACCAAAACAAACAATTGTGATTGATTGACAAATGTGCAATGCAGCTGCATAAATACCAAAACAGACAATTGTGAATGATTATTTGAATATTGCAAGATACCAAAACCAAATCAATGTGAATTCTACTTGACGTGAATTTCGAATTGTGATAGAAATAATCTCTTGAACTATTTACGCAAAGCAACGACTAATGAGCCGTTTCCCAATGCAGCTATAAATACATGCATGCATACATACATACATATGTATGTATGTACATACCATGAAACGTTCTACAGCACTTGGCACTCGAGCGTCTGGTGCTCGCAATCAAATCGCGCTCCCATTCAGCGAAATGCCTCTGAATGACAACTTGTTGAGCCATGAGCCAACGTCAAATTGTTTCTTGATGCGATGTAAATCTTTCCTGCTCGCCCGCTTGCCCTAGCTGATCTCTATTTCCCGCTCATTATGCTGTTCTTGTAGAATATTTTGAATGAAATCGTCCATCCCTTGCCGCGTTAAGCATATGCCAACGTGCATACATGTAGACATACATACAAATGTATATATGTGTATACGTATGTGGGCCTCTGCCTCGCACCCTTTCTGTTATGGTGCCTGTCATATTGCATATTCCTTTGGGTCTGGGCAAGCTGCCAGGTTAAGAGCTAATGGAGGTCCAAACTAGTTCAAGTACAAATAGACAAACACACACACACACACACACACACACACACACACACACACACACACACACACACACACACACACACACACACACACACACACACACACACACACACACACACACACACACACACACACACACACACACACACACACACACACACACACACACACACACACACACACACACACACACACACACACACACACACACACACACACACACACACACACACACACACACACACACACACACACACACACACACACACACACACACACACACACACACACACACACACACACACACACACACACACACACACACACACACACACACACACACACACACACACACACACACACACACACACACACACACACACACACACACACACACACACACACACACACACACACACACACACACACACACACACACACACACACACACACACACACACACTCACACACACATCACACACACGCACTCTCAGAGAAACCTCTCGCTCGCTCTCACACTGAGATACGCTGCTGTTGCACGCACATTTGGCACGCCAGGGGGCGCTACTGTAAATCTTTGGCTATTGGACGAAGCAGACGCGGCCGAGCCACATGCGAGAAAACATATCAAAACGCAACTGACGTGCGGCCACAGTCAAAGAAGAAAAACATTTCGGTTGCGTTGATATGTCCGATACCCCTTCGAAAGTGTTGTGAAAGGGCCTGACAAGCGGGTGAGTGGCATTTGAGTGTTGTGGAAGGAAGAGCTAGCAACAGCTAACAGAAACTAGACCAATATGAAATCAATGACAGTATTGACAATGATTTGCCTAAATCGATAATTATCGATTGTGTTTATGTATTTTGTAGAGTAAAAGTTGTTAGTGCTACATGTATTTAAATACTTTTGGCTTTATTGTATATCATTTATATATATTTAACAAATATTTATATAATAATCGATATTCGATAATAAGCGATTGCATATATTGAGCTTATATCAAACAGTTAATTTCAAAATTAAATTAAATTAAAATTTAGAAAAATATTTTTTAAATCTTTTTTGATCTATTTTAAATCTTCAAACAGTTAACTTTAAAATTCAATTAAACTAAAATTTAGAAAAATATTTGAAGAATTTTTTAAGTCTTTTTTGATCTATTTTAAATCTTCAAATCATTGATTATCGATTAAAGATTATTGGTATATATGTCCGGTATATGTATATGAATTCATTCACACATCAACCTAGGGTATCATACTAGTCGCGCATTGTGGATTGTTGTCAACTATTTTGCGCTTATTTCAAGCATGTTTTTTTTTGTGTTTTATATACATATTTTTTGTGCAAAAATTTGTGCTGAATGAAAAATACAAAACTTGTGTTTTCTTTCAAGTTTTTGTTTGACAAATTTTTTTTTTTTTTTGTTATATTTGACTTTAGTTGATTTTTTTTATTTTTTTTTGTGAATTTGTTTTTAATTTGCGTGGCGAAGCATTCAAAGTGTTTTCCAGTGGAGGCGTATTGGGGGGTGTGGCTGTGCCTGTGCCTGCATGTGGGCTCATCAAGCAAAGGGATAGATGTGTGTGCATGTGTGTGTGTGTGTGTGTCTAAAACAGATTTTGGGGCCAACCGTTTGGGGCACTTTGTCTCTTTGTGTGTGGCCCATGCGGCGTATACGCAACGTGCGTGTGTGCTTGGCCCATTTTGTTTTTTTTTTCTTTTTCCGTTTTCTGCTGTGCTTTTGTTTTTGTTTTCGTTGACTCTTTGCTGTCTTTGTTGCTGTGCTCTTTTGTCGGTGACAACGTGCGGCAGTCGCCTGCGCGTGTGTTTCACCTGGTCACGTGTGTGCCTGATGATGCCATTTGGCCCATTGGCTGGGCCCATTGTCATGTGGACGCGGCACGCAATCCGCTTTGGCAATGTCTTCATTTATGTGGCATCAACACGCGCCACACACCCACACACACACGCACACGAAGTCCCTCAACGCTCAGTGACCAAGTGCAGCACAGAATAGTATAAAAAAAAAAAATGGGGCAAGCCAGAAATCTGCGCTGCGGTTCCAGCCGGAAGCCGCAAAAATGTGAAAGTCGCACCACGTGGCCGCAGCGCCTGATGCTGCTGATTCTGCTTCTTCTTCCTCTTTTGCTATGTTGTTGCTAGTGTTGTGTATTTATAGCGGCGGCTCATAACCGCAGCGTCGCAGTGGGCGTTTGCCGTGGGGGCGTGTCATACAAATTGAAATGACAAATCGAAGTGACAGGCAAAGCAAAGCGAGTGCTGCAAGGGCAAGGACGGCAGGAGGGGGATGACGACGACTGTGCATGTGTGTGTGTGTGTGTGTGTGTGTGTCATGGACGTCAACACGCCATGTCGCTAGTCATGCGTGGTTGTTGTTGTTGTTGTTGCTGTATCGAATCCAATTGAATGCAACACAAAATTGAATAAGAGTCAAAAGCAAAAGCGTAAGCGGCTTTGCCCCTCTCTCTCTCTCTCTCACTCACCCTCTCTTTCTCTGTGTGTGTGTTTGTGTGTGTGTGTGTCGCGCCTTGGATAAATCATATTTTTCTAGTTGTTGCTGCCTCTAATTTGTGTGTGTGTGTGTGTGTTTCTGTTTCTTTTACTTTTTTTTTTTTTATTTATTTATTATTTTTTTTTTTAGTTTTTGCGTTTAATACTCTCTGAGGGCGTCGCTGTCGCAGTCGCTGCCTCGGCTGGCGCTGGCGTTGGGCGTCGGGCGTCGGGCGTCGGGCGTCGGGCGTCGCTGTTGCTGCTGCTGTTGCTGCCCAGCTGCTCGCCTGGTCTTGTCGCCAGTCGCCAATCGCCAACACTCGCAGCCAAACGTCGCGTCGCGTTGCCACGACGCGTTGTCATCTCTGTGCTTTGCCTGCCTTGCGCTGCAACCTTCTGCCGATCCTGGCCAGGCGCACACACAGTGCGACAGGGAGACACTGAGATAGTGTGTGTGTGCGTGTGTGTGTGAGATAGTGTGAGAGTGTGTGAGGGAGACGGGGAGAGCATGGTGGAGCGCATTAATACAACGGCCGCCATGGTCGCCCACATGGCGCCCAGCCGCAGCACCACGCCGGACCAGCTGGCCCGCCTCATCGACGTGCACCTGGGCGAGCTGCGCGAGGAGCTGCCCAACTGGATGCTGGCGCCGTCGCCCGTCGCCGGCCGCGGAGTGTTCGCCACCCGCGACATTGCCGCCGGCGAGCTAATCTTCAGGGAGCGCGCCCTGGTCGTTGGCCCCACAGCGCGCAAGGGCTCCCAGCTGAACACCTGCGTCTGCTGCCACCGGCTGCTGGGCGCCAAGCAGTTCCTCTGCCCGCATCGCTGCACGCTGCCCGTGTGCGGGGAGTGCGCCGATTCGGAGGCGCATCACAATGAGTGCGCGCACTTTCAGCGCTGGCAGCCGAAGGATCTGAGCGAGGAGTGCAAGGAGCTGTCGCCGACGGGCGAGCCCGTGGACGTGGTGAATCCGCTCTCGTTGCGCATCCTGACCGCCGTGCGGGTCTTCTACCTCAGCAAGGAGCAGCGCGCCCTGGTCGACGCGATGCAGGCGAATGCGGAGCGTGGCTATCGCCAGGAGATCATCAAGGCGGCGCAGTGCTTCCGCAAGTTCCCCACCACAGACAAGCCGTTCATGGATCAGCTCTTCCGCGTCGTGGGCGTGCTCAATACGAACGCCTTCGAGGCGCCCTGCCGGGTCGACGGGCACGAGTCGCTGCTCCGTGGCCTCTTCCCGCTGACGGCCATCATGAACCACGAGTGCACGCCCAATGCCAGCCACTACTTCGAGAACGGGCGGCTGGCGGTGGTGCGTGCGGCGCGCGACATACCCAAGGGCGGCGAGATAACCACCACCTACACCAAGATCCTCTGGAGCAACCTCACGCGCGGCATCTTCCTCAAGATGACCAAGTACTTTGTATGCAACTGCGACAGGTGCAACGACAATTCTGTGAGTAGACTCTCCGCTCTCATGCGCTCCATCACCGGATATCCAATATCCGACACTCGATATCCATTGATCGTTATCCGAAAGACTTATTACGACATACATACTTGCATATTTGAATTTCGGTTTGAAATATTTTTATCCCTTTCACCATATGACAGTTGTTATCCGTTAACAAGTCTGTTTTAAAGCAAAATATGACTCAGACTTTGTATTTACTTATTTGATATCCCTTATCCATTATTTGACCAATTAAGTAATTTTTTATTTGATATCTGTTATCCGATATTATTTAACCAATCGCTCTAATTCCTAATCATAATTTTAAAATTGGAAAATCTTTAGTTCCTTCAGATTCGACACTTTTGAGTTTGCTTTGTTCTTATATTCATTATCCGCTGTCATAATTAGCTATCCGAAACAGTTGTAATCACTATAAGCTGATTATGGATTTGTAATCCATACGTTTTGCTACCATTCGATACCTGTTACTCATTTAGTGTTATGCAAGAGATATCAAAGTTACTCTAAAACTGATTTATTGCATAAATTTCTTCATTTTCATTTCATTTTCAATCGAAACTGTCAAAATTGATTATAAATGTTTTTTAACTATTATCCGGCATCAGAAATGTTTATCCGAAATGATGACATTATCGTTTCGGCTCTTTATTACTACGAATTGCATGTTTCTTGTAGCTGGATAAATAATTTGTTGCTAAGAAATGTAAATCCTAGGCTCATGAATCACTTTGCGTTTGCTGCTTAAACTTAAGATCAAAATCTCAAAGCTGGATAAGCGTTTCATAAGTGACCCCATTGAGTTGTTTAGGAAATGGGTAACTAAAATAGTATTGGCCAATTGGGGATGGGAATTGGCAGGGGAATGCGACTGGGTCATCTCTAGCCAGACATAAAACAATTATTGGAATTTCTGAAATGTTTGTGTCTCTGCAAGAAAATATCTTTGAATAGAACCGAAACCGAAAGAGTCTGCAGCTGCGTGTGAGCGTTTGCCATATAGCCAAAGCAGATTTATATATTGTATGTGTATATGCATGTATGTATCTGTATGTATGTATATATTTATGCTTATAAGAATTATATGGCTAGCATTCTCTTATACCTTTATGTACACAACTCAGTTGGATTAGTTGAATAATGGCATTTGGCAGCGAGATGACAAAAATGCGCTTAATTAGATTAGTTGTATGATATTTGCATGAACTTGCGCTGATGGTGCAGAACCGACAGACCTACATATACATATATACATATATATAAATATATGCAAAGATATAGTTATATAGATGTCGTCTAGATATATGTGTCTAGGTAGTGCTCCATCTAACAGTGCGGGAACATGAGCGTGAGGCTCATTAGTGCAACATGACCAGACCAAGACCCAGACCCAGACCCAGACCCACAACTGACAGCCAGGCGACACAGACAGCCAAGGCAGCTGCCGCAATTTCGGACATGACATCCCCCGACCCCCGGCCACCGGCACCTACCCCCAGCCCCACCCCCCGCACGACATTGTGGTTGATTGTCGTATGACAGCTCTCCTGGCGCCGCGCATTCCCGCGCCTCCTCCACTGCCAATCCCATCTAACCTTACCCAACCCAGACCAGCCTAGGCCATTCCGGTCTCTAGCCGATGCGGGCGGACTATGCAAATGACAAAGATGAAGCAGAAGCAGAGCGGATACAAATTGTATCTAGTATATGTGTACAATATATATGTGATATGATGTATGTGTGCAGGTGTGTCTGTGTGTGAGTGCCTCGAACAGGTACAACTGCCAGATTCTCTAACAACTTTGCAGATTGTTTATTGTGTACTTGGAAATATTTTCGCAACCCTATTTCGAATACCCTGAAGATGTCTGTTAAATGGGAATGAGGATGAGGTGTATGTAGGCAGATGAAATATATGAATATACTCTTGAGTCGATGTTGAACTGCTCCTATATCTTCTATCTCTATATCTATATTCCATGTGCTAAGAGATTTTGTATCCAATCAGTGTCTTATAATATATGTTGTTCATTTAGTGTATTCAGATAACATTAGAAGTTAACTAAATTTATTTCCTGATTTTTTAAATAATTTTTAACCATTATCCGCCACTAACAGAGATTATCCGATTTGTTAACATTTGCTTTAAATATTACTTAACCGTTATCCGCTATCAAAACAAGTTATCCGAAGTGTTTACAATGGGTATAGCTTTATATATATTTAGCTAAATTAATTATTAACGCATTGAGAGAGAAACAACAACTAGTTTGAACTTTAAACTAACTTGGATAACTCATTTTTACAATGTTGAGAAATGTCCTGTCTATAAAAATTAGCGAACCTATTTGACTCTCTAGCTTGGTTGCTTTGAACTGAAGTGCTTTGACTGAATTCATCTAAGATCTAAAAAAAAGTTTTTATTAAATTATTTCTGATTATTAACTTTCATTCTCTTAAATAATATCTATTTATTATTATTACTATTAGTATTAATATTAATAATTTTTTATATAATTTCTGCGTGTTTATTTTATTTTTTTTTGTAATAATACCTATTTATTATTATTAGTATTTTTTTTTTAAATTTTAATTATTGCTGAATATTAAGTTTCTAAAAACATATTAGATCTAAAACCTTTCAGTACTGCCATTTCGAGTCGATTCAAAATTTGCGTGCTGCCACCTTTTCTTTTATTGCATATAACATCTGGCAAGCTGCCGCCAGTGTTGTAAAAGACTCTCCACTGCTGGGCGCTGCGTTGCCAGCTATTCTGCATGCATTTGAATTTCATGCCAAGTGGAATCCAATTGGACTCACCCCTATACCATTGCACCCATTGGCCGTCAGCTCGACTGTGTCTGATCGATTTCCATTTGCTGTGTTGCAGGAGAACGGAACGTATTTGTCGGCTCTGTTCTGCCGGGAGCAGGGCTGCAAGGGCTTGGTCATTCCCGTGCAGACGAAGACGCTGCAGCCGGACTGGCGTTGCCTGAGCTGCGAGAACGTCTTTCCGCATGCCAAGATGGCGCGCTACCAGGACTTTGCCCTCAACACGATCAACAATCGGATCAACACGTGCAGCGTGCGCGACATGATCCACTTCATCAATGAGCTGTGCCCGCGCTTCTGTCCGCCATCCAACTACGTGCTGATCGAGGCCAAGCTGAACGTCATCTGGCGCATGACCCGCATCGGCGCCGAGGAGTACACGCCCGAGGAGCTCGCCCACAAGGATCGCTATCGCGAGGAGATACTGGCCATACTTCATAAGCTGGGCGCCGGCGAGTGCACGCTGAAGAAGCTCATCAACGAGGAGATACAGTGAGCCCTGACTGTTGACGGACACCCATTGCGTGCATGTCTATATGTGTATATGTAACTTAGTGTGTGTGTTGTTGTCTGTGTGTGTCTGCGTGCGTGTGTGTGTGTGTGAATGCCATGGAATTGCTGTAGCTAGTAAAATATCTCTATTTTTTTCCTCTTTCTTCTATTTTGTAATCACTCTAGGAATACAATGAGAATAAAAATAAATAAATAAATCCAGCTCTACAACAAAACTGCAATTTATTTTGTTCACTTAGTGAGTGCCACGCCCCCTTGACATGTGGGCAGCTGTTGTGGTGTGTCTGCTTCTCGAATGTGACGTACATAAATCATTTAAATTCCAGACATTCGAATTCGAATTGTAAATAGATCTAAGGCAATAATCCCTTCGATAATAACACTGGTTAACATGATTGGGTCAATCAGGTAAATAGTTAGATAGAGGTTTTATTTGGGAGCCATTCGAAGTGCATACTTGTGGATCTATTTCCAGAGAATGGAACTAGTCGCAATAAGTCAAAGAACAAGTTCCAGTTTACTCATGGAACTATAGAGTTCTGGGCAGGTAATTATTTCAGTTTTCCTATCAACTGGAGCTAGTTGAGCTCGTTTAAAGGAGTTTCATAAATTGAACTAGTTCTAATGAGTTTTACTAGTATGATTGTTTCCCATGAGTACTAGAAATTGAACTAGATCCGATGAGCTTTACTTGTAGAACTTGTTCTAGTGGGTACTACAAAGTGAACTATTTCCAATGAGCTGACCTAGGATGACTGTTTTTTAATGAGTACTACAAACTGAACTAGTTCCGCTGAGAATTATTTGTAGAGTTTCCAATAATGAGTAAAACAAACTGAACTAGTTCGGATTAGCTTTACTTTTATAACTTGTTCCAGTGGGTACTACAAAGTGAACTAGTTTCAATGAGCTGACCTAGTAGGACTCTTTCCAATGAGTACAACAAATTGAACTAGCTGCGATGAGCTTTACTTGTAGAGCTTGCAATAAAGAGTACTACAAACTGAACTAGTTCCGAATAGCTTTACTTCTAGTGAGTACTACAAACTAAACTAGTTAGGATTAGATTTATTTTTAGCATTTGTTCCAGTAAGCACTACAAAGTGAACTAGTTCCAGTAAGCTGTACTAGTATGAATGTTTCCAATGAGGAGTAGAAACTGAACTAGTTCCGATGTGCTTTACTCATTGAACTAGTTTCAAGCAATCCAATAGAATGATCTAGTAAGGTCGTACCTGCTAAATTTGTCCCAAACTGTAGTACACACGGAACCAGTTCCAAGTAATAGTTCTTATCGAACTATTGTGGTATTAGAGAAATTGAATTTTACTTAATTAGTAAATCATATACAGTCCAAATATCGGACAGTTTTGTTCAAATGCGAGATATTCTGCCCACTAATGCCGAGCTGAGTATAAATCCAATTGGATTCCATCTAGACTTTAGTCATTTCATCGCAAAATTGGAATACCCAGAACCGAATAAAAGTTAACCTTTGAGGTGCTTTACTTTCAGTTTATTTAATGATATTTGGCGATCAGTGAGCCACACACATACATACATACATTGTATGTACGTATATATGTATATATATATATATATATATATATATATAGAGGGCCATGTGAACTCGTGACGCCTGTTCCCTTTGATTTGCAAATTGCATTTATCGGCTTTAAATTGTATACAAAAAAAATGAGAATAAAAGAAAAAGAAAAAGTGAAAAATAAGAGAACACAAAAATAAATCAAATTTATCGCCTATTTTTTTTTTTTTTTGGGTTTACTTTAATTTAACAAATTTCATAAACGTACAAAAAAATTGTTGAGCTATTAAAACTAAAATATATAGATAGATATATTTATACAAATTTATAGAGTATAGCTGTGTGTATGGGGTAAATCTGTTATGTCTCTTCTGCTGCACGAGTATATCGACGTAATGCTAATGGCAGAGTTTCCAATTAGAAAACTCAATGGAAACACTAGACAAAAAAAAAAAAATATATATATATATATAGTACCAAGCTGCAAACCCAGCGAAAATGGGGTCAAACGGGTGTACCCGACGGCTGAATGCGCTGTTTACGATTTCTGGGACTTCTGCAGACTTTGCTGCCTGGCAGTGGGCGTGGCCAAAGAGCTGCTTTGTGTATGTGTGGGTGTCTATATGTATATATGTACATAGCGCCAGCTCCCTCACCAATATACTCTCTTCAGCGCTGTAAACAGGGTATGCTAGGCAAGGCTGTAAACAGCAACAGTTGCGTGCTTCATTTATTGTTGTTGTTGTTGTTGTTGTAGTGCTTTTACCCCAACCCTTTTCCATTTTGGCTATGTTGATTTATAAATAATTTATGTCTATAGCTATGTGTGTGTGTGTGTGTGCGTGTGTGTTGCCCCGAACCTAAGCCTACTCTTAGTATTGTAGATATACATACATATATTGTCTAACGCACGGCTGCTCTACAATTTCCATACAATTTTCCTTTACAAAGTAAAAAAATCTAAACTACAAAAAAAAAAAAATAATAATAATAAAAAAAGAGAGAGAGTATAAAATTATTTTAGATACACTCGTTAATCATACGCCTATGATTTCTAGTCAGGTCAAGCTAGCTGAGCGCCAGCTGCTCCGAGTTGAACTTCTGCTTAGCCTTGTGCTCCTGGTAGCGCTGCAGCGGCGGAATGGCGAACATGACCAGGCCGCTGATGGCGATCATGATGCCGGCCATGAGGAAGGCCGGCGAATAGGATTCCGTGATGTCGTACATCCAGCCTATGGCGAGAGAGAGAGAGAGAGAGAGGCATTGAGGCTAATCTCACATCAATGAGGACTCAACTCTTACCTCCAATTGGTGGTCCGATGAAGCTAGCGATGCCCTGGAAGAGCAGCAGCAGGCCAAACGCATTGGTCAGCTTCTCCAGGCCCAGCAGATCCACCAGGATGACCGAGGTGAGGCCCACATAGGCGCCAATTGTGAAACCAAAAACCGAGCAATAGGCCAACAGCGCATTGTAATCCTGACAGAGCGGCACCATCGCAGTGGCTGCAAAACCAAAATACCAGAGATTACATATCAACGAACATTCAATCCAATTGGAGTCCAATCGGAGGCTTACCCACGCCGCACACCGTCAGGCACACGTTGTAGATGAGCAGGCGATTCACCCAGGGCTTGTCCGCTATGTAGCCCAGGATGATGCGGCCCACGGTGTTGGCGACGCCAATCGAGGCGATCAGATAGCTGGCGTCCTTCTTGCTTATGTCCAGCGTCTCCGCCTGGGAGACCACGTACAGGTAGGGCATGTTGAAGCCGATGCTCGTGCAGAAGTTCGACACGGCGAAGATCACAAAGATCACGTCCTTCAGCAGCGAGAAGTTCATCATTTCGGCGAACGTGTCGCGCGTCTCCTTCGAGCAGCTGATGCAGCCGCAGCATTTGGTCATCTCCTGCGAATGGAACCGGAGCAAACGGAACTCAATTATGGGTGATCGCTTAATATAGCTGCATAAGATATAGATCGAGGTTGCCGGTCTATTTCTCTCTTAATTCCGTCTAGCTTATAGTAAGATGATCTCGCTTCTGGTCTTTAACGAGTTCAATTCATATAATAATTTCGGAACTAGTCAGGTCTACGTATCTTATACCCCTTGGAACCAGTTTCCTTAAGCTCATCTCTATCAATTATACTTTGGAACTTGTTCTCTATAAACATCAATTAATTATGCTTTGGAACTTGTTTATCCTTTTAGAAAATCAATCTATTATACTTTGGAACTTGTTCATCCTCTATGAACATCAAACAATTAAGAACTGCCTCTTTCTGTAACCGATTCTATAATCAACATGTAACTGGAACAAGTTCAGCGTCCACTAGTTCTCGGAACTAGTAGCCTCTAGCTCATATCTGACTTAGATTCCTTTGCTGAGGTACTAATTATACCTTGGATTTAACTCATTCTCTACGTAAGTTCACTAATAACTAGTTCATTCTGTTATGCACTCCCAAATTGACTAAAAATTCAAAACCAATTTGGAGCTTGTCTGATATTCCTTGAATATACAAAGATCAAAAGGTACTTCATTTGAACTGGTTCAATAAGGGAACTTGTCCCAACTAATTCAGTGTTTATCCGCTTTGGAACTAGCTCACTAGCAATATATACAAAAGATATTTAGCAAAGAACTGGTTCATTTTTGTTTCATCTGTGCTCAAAATGAACTAGTTCAGTCTAACAGCTGCTCATTTTTATTGAACAGTGGATGCACTTCTATTCATATCGGCTAGTTCATTCCTGAACCAGTTCATTTTTAGCATTTTCAGCGCCGCATTATAAACCAGTTTCGGGACTAGTTCATGCATAAATTTTTGGTTTTTCGGGTATCGCAGCGCGCAGAATGGGTTTCAAGGTCGCATGCCATACGTAACTCCCAGACGGAGCTCGGGTGCTTCCATTGCGTCGATCAGCGGGGCGAGCTCCACATGCCCGACCCGAATATATGTACATGCATTGCAATGCGCTCCATTTAAGTAGCTCATGTGAGTTTAACGACCGTTGACCCAATGAATAATTTAACGGGCTGACAGTCGCGAGTCGCTAAGCCGGCGCTGCCCATCGGTAGGGCTCAGTGTGTTTGTGATCGCGAGGCGGACAACAACGGGAAACCGATCGGAGTTGGAATCGGAAGTGGAATCGGAATTGGAATCGGAATTGGAGCTAGAGTTGGAGTTGAAGTTTGAAGTTGAAGAAATAGACATTTGGCCCCGAGAATGACACAAACACTGGGCGAGTTCTTTGAGGACAGCGAGATCTTTGTCACCGGCGGATCGGGCGTGGTGGGCAAGGCGCTGATCGAGAAGCTGCTGCGCTCGACCAATGTGCGCAGGATCTATCTGCTGCTGCGTCCGCGCGGCCAGCTGAACGCCGAGCAGCGGCTGGCCAAGCTGCGCGACGCCAAAGTGTTCCAGGTGCTGCGCGCCCAGAAGCCACAGGAGCTGAACAAACTGGTTGCCATACCGGGTGATGTCTCGCTGCCGCAGCTGGGCATCGATCCCACTGACTTGAAGCAGCTCGACCAGGTCTCCATTGTGTTTCACTGTGCGGCAACGGTCCGATTCGATGAGCCACTGCGCATCGCCCTCCAGCTGAACGTGGGCGGCACTCTGGAGGCCCTGAAATTCGCCGAGCAGCTGCGTCATCTGCGCATCTTTGTCCATGTGTCGACCTTCTTCAGCAATCCGTATCTGAAGCGCGTGGAACCCAAGGTTTTTGTCAACGCCAAAGGGTGTTTCTAGCTGCCCCCGTGCACGCCCTCTTCGCCCCAGCTAAGCTCTTTCTTGTTCTTCCCCTTTGCAGTGGTACGGCTCGCCCATGGACTGGCGCCTGTGCTTGCGTCTGCTGCACGAGATCAAGGACGACAATATCCTGGACACGCTCACACGCAAGTAAGTTACACAAGAGACAGCTGAGTGTGATACAACTGCATGAAGTGACTCTAAAACTGTGCTCAATACTGTGACGAGTTAAATATGGCTTGATTCATAAGCAGAGAGAGAGAGTAAGAGAGAAAGAGAGAGAGAGAGAGGGAGAGCGGTAATTCGAGCTCACCCTCAAATCAATTGCTGTCAAACTGCAACTGAAGTGACTCTAAAACTGTGCTCAATACTGTGACTATATAGACATGATGATTCAAAAAGCGGGGAAAATTATACCTTTCAATAAAATTCAATTCAAGACTCTCAAAGCGTAAGCTAAACAGTGTTTTTCAAACTGTAACCCAAAGTGACTTGCTTTTCAACTAAAGATGGAGAGAGAGATAGATAGTTAGGGAGGGAGAGAGGTGAAGAGGGAGAGAGAGAGAAAGGGAGAGAGCGAGTTTGAGAGATAGAGAGCACGACGACTCTCAAACTGCGATAGCAAACTTTCTAGTTCTCTCCAAGTTGAGCCATATTACCTACTCTGAATTCGATTGCCTCCAATTACCATAAGCCACACCAATCAACAGCATTTCACTCAATTGAATGGAGCAGCATTAGCTCTCGACTCATCCTAATTCACTTTCTCTTGCATTTCTCCAGATTGATTGTTGGCTTTCCTAATACCTACACGTTTACGAAGAATCTGGCCGAATCGCTGATCAACGATTATCGCACGCGCTTGCCGGTTATCGTCTATCGGCCGTCGATAGGTTTGTGTGAGCCGCTCTCGTTGCTCGATATTCGATAATCTCTAGAGTGTTTTGCTAGTACTTTTCGCTGTGCGCGAACCACTGCCTGGCTTCGCGCCCTCGCTGATGGGCGCCATGGGTCTCTTTTCGCTGGTGGGCGCCGGCCTGCTGAAGACCGTCTATATACGCCGCTCCGTGTATCTGGACATCACGCCGCAGGACATGGGCATCATTGGCATGATCTACTACACGAAGTGCGGCTACGATGCCTACCGCAAGGGGTGAGTAGACTCTGTGGGATCGCAAGAGCCCCTGGCCAACAGCTCTATTGTGTGGACTCATTCTAACAACTGAAACAGTACGCCAAAGGAGCTGCTCATATACCAGACATCGTCGAAGACACACATACCGTATACGTTCATCCAGATGGCCACGCACATGGACATCAAGAATCTGTGGTACAGCGCTGCCTTTCTCAAGAATCTTAGCGTGCCCGGCTGCCACTACACGGAGAATCGTTTCGTCTACAAGTTCCTGTTCATCACCAAGCAACTACTGCCGGCTATATTGGTCGACCTGCTGCTGCGACTTTTCGGACGCCCACCGGCACTATTGGCCATTCAGCGTAAGCTCTACCACACGCTAGAGGTAATGAAGCCCTTCTTATTCAACAACTATGATAGTCCCGGCGTGACGGACTTTAAGGGCATGATTAAGCAGATCAAAGGGTGAGTGACCTATCGATCGATATGTGATTTACAGCATCAACGAGATTTCAGAACTCTTACCTCAGATCTCTGTTTTTGTATCTCTTTTCGGATCTCTGATCTGTAATCTATGATCTTTGGTGTTAGATCTAAGAATTTGAATAACCGATCTCTGAATTGCGATATCTGATTTCTGATCTGTTTTCTTTGATCTTAGATCTTTAACCTTTTATATTTAATCTCTATTCCGATCTGATGGTATATGATATATCTCTTAGCTAACCATTAATGAATATTTGTCTTTTGTGAATGTAGCACCGAGTTCGATATAAGTTATGAGTACGAAAGTGCGCACGACGAGGAGCGCTTGACACTCGCCTGCAAAAATATGATCCAGAGCATACGGCATGATCTACTGAACGAGGATCCCAGCACGTTGGCTCGCGCCCAGATGTTAATGCGCATGTAAGTCGCTCTAGATAATACATCTTATCTATATATACATATACGACATTTCTCTATGATTTTATCTATTTATATTCGCAGTAAGAATGCCATCTATAATGCTCTGCGCTTGTATCTGCTCTATAAGCTGCTCAGATGGCTCTGGTTTCACTTTCTGGGCTAGCCATGGACGACATTTAAATCTAAGTTAATGAATTTTTTTTGTTTTTTTTTTTTTTATTAAACTATATAATATTCTTGGGAATATGCTTGCCTAGCGATAAATGCAAAAGTACAATACGAATGCTTCTATAGTAAACTTTGGAGACATTCAAAATGATACAGAATTTCAATAAATCCCGATATTTGAAATCATCAACTGAGCGGATTTTTTTCATGGGTGGAACTAGTTTGGAAAGCAAACTCAGAGATTCAATTGAATTGAAGCTATGTTTTCAGCAGAGCTGTGAGTTTTATATTTTTCTGAGGTTTAGTGTATCTCAAAGATACTTGAAACAATTTCAAATGTATCTTATAGATGCTCTTTAGACTGTGTAGATACAACTTATTCAATACAGCTCGAAGGCTCTGCACTTTTCGAATATATTTCTTCTTATTTCTCTGCTAAACAAATAAAATGAATCTTTGAGATACTTTTCATCTGAAAGATACTTTGCAGCTGATAGCTAGCTTGTATCTGATAGATACTTTGTATCTGCTAGTGATGTACCTTTTATCTGATAGATACTTTGTATCTCATAGATACTTTGTATCTCATAGATACTTTGTATCTCATAGATACTTTGTATCTCATAGATACTTTGTATCTCATAGATACTTTGTATCTCATAGATACTTTGTATCTCATAGATACTTTGTATCTCATAGATACTTTGTATCTGATAGATACCCCGAATCTGATATATACTTTGTATTTGACAGATACATTGTATCTGATAGATACTTTGTATCTGATAGATACTTTGTGTCTAATAGATACTTTATATCTGATAGATACATTGTATCTGATAGATACATTGTATCTGATGATGTATCTGATGCTATCTATCAGACAGATCTATCTACAATCGACACTACTCAGATACTTTGTATTTTCTGTCAATAGCCCCATTTCTGGCTTCCGCCTAAGCAGCCTCTGGCATTGGTTGACTCAAAACATTTTGTTGTATTCCAAATTCAAGTATACTAGCTCATAAAAAACTCTATTCCGAGTCCTGAAGCTCGACCTAGATGAGTGATCCAGTGGCTAAGCCTAATGAAAGTAGACCGACGCTCCGCCAGCGTCTGGCCCAGCAATTCGGGCATGCACTGGCACAGCTCGGGGGCAGGGAGGGAGACTCAGCTGTCCTAAGGATTCAGTTTTTGGTGGTGCGCTACCTGCTCGCCCTGCTGCTGGTGCTCTACGTGGCGCTGCTGCTGGACGAGTATCGGACGCGCCAGCCTCACGCGTGAATAATGAGGAACCGCACGAGCCCTTATATACATAGATACTACGTGTGTTTGGTCTCACCTGACTCTGGGCCAGCGGATGACTCTGTCTTAGGGAGCCGTAGCGCTTGATGATGCCGGAACCGGCGCGCGAGTGCGAGAGATCATTCCGTGAGCTGGCGTACTCCGGTATATTGTGCAGCGAGCCCTGTAAGGAGATGCGGGAGTTGAGAAAGTTTAGAAGACAGAGAGAGAGAGAGAGAGAGAGAGAGAGAGAGAGTAGGAGTCTCAGTCGTACCTGGTAGAGCGCATCCGGGCGATACATGGTGCCGCTGGCGCTGCGCTCCCGATGCGTCTCCCGCAGCGGCATCAACTGCGGCTGGCTGGCATAGGTGCGTCCCAGATCGTCGTTGCTGTTGCTCTTCACCGTGATCGGCGTATTCAGCGACTGCCCGTTGATCTGGCCATTCGAATTGTTGTTCTGCATGACGAGATCACAGAGAGTGAGTGAGCCGGGCTGCAGCTGGAGCGAACTGAGCTGCGATACTCACCAGAGTGGGCTTGAGATTGTGGCCAACGCTGTTGGAGCGGCAGAGTCCGTTGCCGCCATTGACTGGCGCATCGAGGCGCTGCGGCAGCTGCAGATACTGATCGGTGGCTGGCTTCGTTCCGGTCACCTGAGCCTTGAGCGGCTCCAGTTCGGCTGGCGTCACATTCTGGTCCATGATCGCTGCTTTCTTGTGCTTCCGCGCTTTGGGCCGTGGCGCCTCCAGCGGCCGGAACATGGCCCCAAATATGATGCAGTTGAGGACGACGCCGCCAATGATGAGCATCGCTCCGCGCCAGCCGTAGCTGCCAATGAGCAGCTCCGTCAGCGGCGCAAACACAAAGGTGCCGAAGCCCGAGCCACACACGGCGATGCCCGTGGCGAGGGAGCGACGCGCCTCGAAGTACTGCGTCACACTGACAATGGCCGGCAGGTAGATGAGCCCGAAGCCCAGGCCCGTGCCGAAGCCGATGGTCACAATCAGCGTGGCCACGTTCTGGGCAAACATGCTGACGATGATGCAGCCGGCGGCCAGGATGGCGCCTGCAATGGTCACCGTTCGACACCCGTAGCGATTCACAAACGACGAGCTGATGGGACCTGGTCGAAGCAAACAATGCCATGGTCAGCGGAGGCCAGCGTTTGGGGCATGCAGTGAGAGCTTACCTGAGGAGAATGTAACGCCCACCATTATGGAGGCTATCCAGGCGGTGTAGCCGTTGCCCTCATTGAAGTACGTGAGAAACTCGTTGTGGAATATGCCAAAGGAGTAGGTCATGCCATCGGCTAAAATATATACGAAGACGAAGAAGAAGAAGCACACATTATTTGGTATTCCCTTAGGTAGCTCGATATCCACTAGAGATCTAGGCATCTGGCACAGCACGGGGCTACCATAGTTTAACAGAACAACATCAGTGCAAATATATCCTAATCCATCTTATCTCAAGAAACTTAGTTCACTACCTCCAATACAGTACGAGAAGATAAAGTCTTCTTTCGCATAGGTTAAGTTATCAAAGATATATGTAATCAAATCTCTGCAAGCTACATCTTTCAGCTAGAATAGGGATATCTCTAGTATACCTATCTGTCAGCGCCAAATGCAGTTAGATCTTCCAAAGTATCAAGGTTATAGTTCGTAAGATCTTCGATCATATTTCTATTTGACTAATTTGCCTTTTCGAAAATGCTACGAGCTTTGCCATTTAAGGCAAATCTTTCTCTCTCCTCTCCTGTTGCTACATGCCCAACCGAAGCCCCAACAAGTAGGCAATAATTTTTGGTGTCTGCGAATTGGTTTTCCAGACGAAACTCGCAAAAGTCGTCCATAAATCTGTTTAGGCTCGAAATTAATAAAGTTCACCAAATATCTCTATATATGTATCATTATTCCCCTTTTTTTGCGTTATTTTATTCGTTTTTTATGTTGATTGTTTATCAGGCACTACCGTTGACACTTTTATGGGCCAAAACTAGCCGAAGATAAGGCGCATTGCCAATGCGAAGCTTCTTATGGCGTGTCAATTAATGGGTCGATAAGATTGTGCTGCCAATTGGCCAATTACCCAAATTAATGGTTATGTATTAGCCATTACATGTGTGCCATGCCGCGTGTCCTTCGCTACGCCCATATCTATAGATCGATTCCTATCGTAAATCAACAACTAACTAAAGTTTATGACTAAGTGGTAATCGGGCGTCCGGCTGACAAATTTGATTTGCACGATTAAAGCGCGTATATTTATGATGCCCATGATTCGTAAACTGTCCAAGGTTTCTTTTTTTATATATCTCTACATGTACATACATAAGTATTTCGATATGTGTGTGTATGTACATTTATAGTTTTTCTATATTTTATGGCTTTATGGCTGCGGCTCCAGGCGGTTGCCATGCCGATTGGCAACTAGAAATTGGAGCAGCTATTGAAGCATCAACAGCAGATATTTTTAATAGATTTCAAACCCAAAGCGTATACAGTGGATAAAAGCTGATAATTACTCTATAAAAACTGTATGATTTTATATACAACTGTTGAATCGTAACCGCAACTGAGCCACATTTGAAAAGGGGAAATTTTCTTTTTATTGCAGTCACGTGGCAATTAATTCCTAATTAAATTCGATTTATTAATGCATATTTTTATGAAGTGTTAATTCAATTGATCTATTTGCAAATCTAAGAACACGCGCTTTGCACTTGCCGCCATTTTATCGCATTTAAATGACCATCAAATAAGCTGGACTCAAAATGGCGATTGCTTTCACTCAATCCACTATCGTGATAAGTTGTTATCGATCTGCAAGCGCATCTCTATACAATCGCTCTTCTTCGCGTGAGTGCAGCAAAGACGATAGTTGAGATTGAACGAGCTACCGCGATTGCTATCGAACATGAATCCTTAATCGTGCTTTTAGCTATGACAATGGCTTAGTATATTTATATTAAGGCTGCGATAGCTCCATATCGAATTAAAGTTCTTGCTTCTCTAATTGCCATTTAATAATCATTATAGGTTTGTAATTAATTTAATAGAGACAAATTAGTTAGCTTTCATCCGCTTAGACTTTGCTATATAAAAATACCATAGCAGTTGTTAGGGGCTTATCTATTTGATTGTAGATTACGCATTAGCCATTCAGGTGTACGAGTGTTTTCAGGCAAAGCAGCCTGATAGCGTCTAAATCAATTAGATTACACTCAAAAATGTTGCCGATAGACTTTATTTATATATGTTCGTATCAAATCTTAACCTGCGTTTCGATTATAAATCTGATTTCATGCAATCTTAGGAATTTGTGGTACGCCCTGCATGAGGTCTACTTTGGAGTGCTTGACAACTAACTTCAGATAAGCGACATTATGCGCATTGTTGACTTGTAGACCTCGCTTTGCCCCACTGTGCGCATCCTTTGAGCACTTGTCTCAAGTGCGCGTATTGGTTAATTGACTTTTGGATGAGCACTTACTGACTATGTGAATCATGAACGAGCCAAAGACAACTACCCAGCCCCAGCCTCCATCTGGGGGCGTGGGCATGGGATCCATATCCATTTCGCATTGCCCATTGCCATTTCCATTCCCGTTATTCGACTGCTGCTGAGATTTTCTGCGTGCTGGCGGTCCGTGAACCATTTTTGTATACTCTCCTGTGCTCTATGGAATGTGGAATGTGTGGAACGTGTTCGTAGATACACCCAACGACGTGTGTGTGTCTGTGTGTGTGTGTGTGTGTTGGTGTGCTAGTGTGGGTGTTCCAGATGCAGAAATTTTCTTATCTGAGCTGCGATTCCGACTGCTGCGTCATGTTGTGCCGGGCTGGAAAATAAAAAGGAATTAGGAGAGCAATTAGAAACTGGACAACAAGTAGATAAAGCTAGAGAGCTGCAGAAGTATATATAAGAGAGAGTGTAGATTTGTTGCATTTTCTATATATGATAATATATCTGCAGATATATTAATATGAATATCGTTATAGGAAGACTTTGTGGTCTAAGAAAATAAATAAATAATACGAAAGATCAATTAATAATATGAGAGAAACATAAAATATGATTTCCTATTTTCAATGAGCACAGAGTGCTGCCAATTTCAGGGCAAAGCGTTGTCATATCTCATCATTATTTAGACATTTCAAAATGTTTTGATAGTCAATTCCTCTATTGACAATTTCTTAATGCCGTGTCACGTCAATAAATGAGCCGTAACCTGAGCTTTTGCTGCTGGCAGCGAAACCGAATCGAAGCGGTTATCAGATCGATTCGCCACCTAGTGAACCGACGCAACGTGAAAATAAATGTGTAACTTGACAGCCGTACAATGGAGAGCGGGAGAGAGGGAATCGCTACGAGGTCCAGAAGATTCGATCCCTTATTTATTATTTATATAGATGTTGTATGTTATCAGCAGCCTCTTGAGCTGGGCGATCAGCAGTGAGAATGTTGGGAGCGAGTGATATAGGGGCGGGTGATGCTATGATACGATGCGAATAGAAACCGCTCGCTCATCAAAATAAAGTAGAGGGAAAAATACAAAAGGTTTATTTTTAATTCAATCTCATTTATAGAATGGCTCTGGTTGGTTATCAGGCCCCCCTCGGCGCTTGTTTTGATGCCAATAAACTAAATACGTATAATTTATATAAATATATGCACAAATATATATATACATGCATATGTATGTGTATGAATTGTGCAAAAACAAGCGAACAGCGCTGATAATCATTGAGCTAAAGCTGCTCTTGTATACTCAGCTTACTTATGCAGCTGCTATGAGGCTGAGCTGATTTGTAATTACCTATATCTATACCAATATGTATATCGATATGTTTAAATAAATCGATAACTGTCAATTTCTGATGCGATAAATATCTATTGAAGTAAAGTGCTGCCCATCGCTTCAAGTGCTCAAGTAAAGTGCTGTCCATGTCTGTCTGTCAATGCCTGCACCAACAAGTGCTGCCCATCGTTCGATTTTTCCAATTGGAATGCCGCATCCTCCAATATCATGCCAATAAGTAAAAATCGCTTCGTCTGCATCGTTAGCTATGTAGAAAACTTTCTCGCATTACAAATCGAATGCATTTTTCTTCTTTAGCTGCGCTTGTTTACAAAGTGTTGTCGACTTGCTGTTGAAACAAGAGACATGGAATTTGGAAGCTTGTGAAATAAAAATAAATATGTTCATATATGGATGACTAATGAACTATAGAGGTGTTAGAGCTAGTGTTATCGAAGCGGAGCGTGGGAAAATCTCAAATATAATATCATTGATATTGATAATTATAATGATAATGATAATGATATGCTCTTGGCTCATCAGTGAATTCTTTTCTATAGACCGAGAGCAGCTGCAACGCTGTTGTTCTTGTTCTTCATTATACGCGTAGAATAGCTGACGTCAGTTGGTTAATCGCATTATAGAGGCGACGTCTGCATAATTCATATAAACATATGTATATAGAAAATGTATATGTATGTAGTCTACATAAATTTATATATATGTATATATATATACTACAATTTCTTGCATGCTCAATCTGCATAGCTGTTGTTGTTGTTGTTGTTTTGGTTCTTGTTGTTGCAGCCGTCAAGTGAAAACAATGCGCAAAAGTTGCAACAATGCCAAACGATGATAATAATGACACAATAAATGCACAGCGAGCAAAATAACACAATAAAGAAGGAAAATCAGAAATCAAAAGCAAAAATGAAAAAAAAAAATAATGAAATAAATGAGAATAACAAGGAAATGAGTAGATAGATAGTGAGGGCCAGTGAATGTCCTAGTGAAGAAAAGAGCTTAGAAGTGAGGCGAAGATAAAAAGTGAAGAGAACAGTGAAGAGAAAGAAGAAAAGAGCGGAAAGAGAAGAGATGAGAGATGAGAAGAAAAACGACTGGAGATGAGAAAAGTAAGTGAAACGGTAGAGGGGGGAAGAACAGAGAGAGAGAAAAAGAGAGAGAGAGCCAGAGAGAGACAGAGAGAGCCAGAGAGAGGAGGGAAAAAAGAGAATGGAATAGGCAAAGGAGATGAAGTGTGAAAGACTTCCCTCTGAATAGAGATTAGACGAAGCAGAATTGAGAATGAAGAATAGAAAATAGAAAATATAGTATGGAGAATAGAGAATGGAATACAGGCAAGAGAATAAAGAAAAAAATGACGAGTAGACAGTTAGAAAGAGAGAAGTTAATAGAAAACAGAGCAAAGCAAGAAAGAAGAGAGAATAGAGAGGAGCAAAGAAATAAGATAATGGAGACTAGACTAGACTAGAGAACAGTGGGATAAACTAGAGCGAAAATGAGAGATATGAAGCCCAAGCGCTAGGCTGTGTAGGGCCGTCTGAGCCCACAATGACAACAACGGCAAACGGTGCCAGTGACTGATGAGTCACAGTTACAGTCACCGTGACCAAGTCACGTCGCGCTGACGTGGAAGGCGGCGCTGAGCTTTATGGCAATTAAAGGCAATTAGAATTTGGCAAGACGTACCTGAGTCGCAGCAGAGAACAGACAGAGATAGATGAGAGGGAGGGAGAGAGAGAGAGAGATGCACATAGAGAGCTGCCCATGAAAGTGAAATCAAAATTATTGACCGTGACTTTCAGACGTAAGAATATATGTATATATATATATATATATATATACATACATATACATACATACATAAGCGCTAGATAACTGAACGTTGCTTTTAATCTCTTAAGGTTAAATTAGTTACACAAAATGCTGATTATCAACAACAACAACAACAGCAGCAACAACAACAACAACAACAACAGCAGCAGCAGCAGCCGCAGCAAAGATGAAACGAATATTGCGCATACGCAGCGTGTTGCTAATTGAGAGATTGAGATACTTGTGCACCGCCCACTCAATAAATTCAATAAACAAAAAAAAAGAGCAGAGAGAGATAGATAATAAATAATAATAATAATAGTCATAGTGCAGATGTAGATATACATAAAATATAATTTAAGCATATATCTGTTGCTCAACTTAATTATATAGACTTTTCCTTTTGCTATTCGAAGCAAGTAAGACTGTTCTAGTCGTGACTGCTCGACTAGAAGATACCCTAAGCTCAGCGTAGAGCTGATATGACATTAAACAGACAGACAGACAGACGGATAGACGAACGGATGGAGCTAAATGAACTTTGTTCGCCTTCCTATTGCAGAGCATATACAATCTAGAGGATGTGCCACGCCCACTATTGCCTGTTGCATACATCTAGGTAAAGCCAGTCTACCCAAAATGCATGCTCCGTGTATACAAATCAGTAGTTCAGCTCGTGAACTAGTTGTTTTTTGTTGTTTCCATTTTTTTTTTTACTATGTATTTTTATGGAACTGAAGTGATAAATGTTTTGTTTTTGTTGAAAGTCCACATCGATTATAACTGCCATAAAATGCCGTTGTAATAGGTTTATATAGTAGATAGATATTATATATACATATATATATATAAGCTATGTAGCTTTGAGCTGCTCGGTGCCTTTGATTCTATCGTTGGACGAATGGGAACGGTCTAAAGTCGATTCGATGTCGCCGACAGGCGGCGAGCGATAACAGCTTCCCAGCTTTAGTTCAGTGGGACTTTGCTTGGGTTTATCTAAAGGGGGCGGCTGCACGCTGACTGCGGACTAGGAACCGTTACGGTACGTGCGGCACGCCTTGGGCACACTGACCTATCCCAAGCCATGGCCCACACACTAGGTGCAATTTGGCACTGGCTCAACGAGGTCAAGGCGGAGTGGGGGCGGTGCTCACTGGCTGACTGTTAGATTACTGTAAATGTTGGCAGCCATTGTCGGTCGCTGCGGCGAGTCATTGAACCCCCCCGAAAAAGCAACGATAAAAGACCAAAGAGAAGCACAAAAAAAAGAGCAAAGAGTGAGAGGGAATTGCTGAGCGAGTGGCACTGACTGCTGCATACTCGCTCGCCACACAGACAGCCAGAGCTAAATGTATGCAATCATTGATGTGCCACGCCCTAAAATGGGCGTAACATAGAACCTATAGATTTAGCTGTGCAAATTTCAATGTAAATTTATGGCGAATTTCAAGCCAACTAGCTGAATGGAACTCGAAAGGCACTTATATGCCACGCCCCTAGTAGATAGACAACAACAATGCATTACATATAGCATGATGTTATCTATGGTATAGTGGTTCAGTGAGTAACTCTGGCCATATATGTATGTAGATCTATCACTGCATTAGATATAGTTCATATATATATGCATACGGCATATGAATATATATTTCACTATCTGCCCGATCATAAAGCCTAAGTGAGGACATGTGGGAGTGAGAGAGCCAAAAGAGTGCTGCCAAATTAGCCAATGAGCGTGGGGCTTAGGTCCGGGTTCACTTGGCTGAGTCAGTTCGGCTCAGCTGGTTCCGATGCCACACAAATCAGTTCATTTGCTTGGAGCAACATTCGAGTTGATCAATGAAAACTGAGAAATGTTAAAGGGAAATGGAAATAGAAATGCAAATATGTGTGTGTGTGTGTGTGTGCGTGTGCATGAATGACATTTATGAGACTGTAAGAGTTCTGGAACATAATATAAGAGATTGTCGCATTTGTCGCATTTCTCCTGCGTCTTTATCTCCTTCTCCCACTCTCTCGCTCGCTCGCTCGCTCGCTTGCCCTGTTCGCTCTATCTCTATCAGTGAGTTTCGCACTTTGCTCATTACAGATAGCAATAATTAGCATTTTATTAATTTACACGCCTGTCACAATAATGCAGTCGAATTGTCCGGTCAGACGATTTAATTGCATTGGCCTTGGCTGTGATTCGCGCCACATCACGCTCCACCTGCCCCAAACGGGCCCACCTGCCTGCCCCAACCGGGCCCACCTGGCCACCCCAGGCAGCCCCACTCGCTGCCGGCATTTGGGCCATGCACTTGACCCACTGAAATCGATGCGACAGTGAAAGGCCTCCGCCTCACTCGGCCCTAGATGGAACACTGCGGCTTTTCCTCATTTTCCGCATAGATGTTTGTGTATTCCCTTAATATACGAAATCGAATCTTAATACATTGACATCTATATTAAAGTACGACTAAGCAAATATATAATCTTGGATAACTATATTAGAGCATAATAAAATTGTTGAGAAATAGATGAGTGAATAAAAAATAAAAATAAATAACAATAATAAAATTAGAATAACACAAAATGCATCAAATATTTAAAATAAAAAGTGTATTTTGTTATTTAAAAAAAAAAAATAAATAAATAACTAAAAAAAAAGTATAATATTTTATTATATTGATATATATTATATTTCCTATATTTTATTATTTTTATACAAATCAAATTCATTTTAGTATTAAAAAATTAAAATAAACAAAAAAATATTTTTAAATATTTTATTATATCAAATTTATTTTAGTACTTAAAAAATAAATCAAAAAATTGTACAAAGAATTATTTTAAAAAATTAAAAAAAAAAACAAATTTTTATTTTATGACAAAAAAAAACCTATATATATTAAATATTAAACTTTTTTTTTAAGATTATATATATATAATAATATATTTATTATTAATATATTTATTTACTTATAGATTTATTTTCCTTTTTAATTTGTATTTTATATAACATATTTCAAATTAATTTATCTCTTACAAAATAAATCAAAAAATTAAAAAAAAAATTATTTACAAAAATTAAAAATAAAATTTTTATGAGTAAACGTTTTAAAAAATAACAAAATATATATATATATATTTTTAAATATTAAATCCAATATACATACATACATACATATATATATATATATATATATATGTATGTATATATATACATATTTTTTTTGTTTTGTTTTCATCTTTTTAATTTGTATTTTATATAACATATTTCAAATTAATTTATGTCTTACAACTTGTAATTTACAAGGAAATTTAATATTTTTTTATAAGAAACTTATTTTCTTTAGTTCTGAAAATTTTAGTCCTAAACAAACCCAAAAAATTTTTTATCTAAAATATTCAATATTCTTTAAATATGTTAGAATGATATATATTATTTTTATTATTTTTTATAACTTTTTTATTTTGCAATATATTGAAGTATATACAGTACACATAAATATTGTTCGATTGGGAATATCATTATGATTTCCAACAGGCACCGCAACAATAATAATAATGATAATAAAGTAAATCACTCGAAAAACGCAATCGAATGCAATTGTAATTGAAAGCAACAAAAAATCGATACTGCATGCACAAGGAATACAATTATTTGCACTGATAGCTGATAAGATGTCTGTATGTCTATAGATATGCACGGCTCTTAACTTGATATGTGAAGAGTGCTTATACGAGTCGGCATTAGCCTTAGGCAATCGCGCACAATGGGCTCTATCAGGCCTTGAACCCTGTTTTGGCCCGATCGTATCGAGCGCGTTTACACCGAAATACTCTAAATGCAAGTATATCTATATATATATATGAATATATATGTATATACGTATATATAGTATATTTTTAGTACGCTTTTGTCAAACAGACAGAGAGAGAGAGAGAGAGAGAGAGAGAGAGGGAAGGAGAGAGCGAGAGATTTTGTGTGCCTCTTCTTAAAAATAGTTGCACAATGTCCGATAGTTCTTAACTTAATGCATGTCGTTGCAAGTGGCTCGATCGTGAATGCTGAGTAGTATTGTATAATGATGCTCTATGGATAAGATCCTATATGGCGTAGAGTTGAACATGGCTTACCTTGGCTTTGACTTTGACTCTTTTTGTTGTTGCTTTGTCTCTCTTTTATTTGTTTAGTTCTGAGTTGAAATTGTTTATTAAATTTCGTATGCACTTTTAGTCAATTCATTAATTCTTCTTCTTTGCTTCTTAGTGTGGATCACAAATGTCCTTTGGGGATCTGCAGGAACTGCACTTTGCACTCGTTGCGCGTAGCTGAGCTGACGATTGGGAACTGAAATCGCGACAACTTTTCAAAACAGGGCGGCAAATCAAAACGAAAAACAACAACAATATGAACCGAAACCGAAACCAAAACAAAAACAACAAAAATCAGAAACAAAATGATTTCAGTTTGATGTATTTAAATTTCTTTCTTCTTTTTTAAATATATATATATGTACTTGTATTTGTATATGTATGTATTATAATATTGGTTCAACTTGAAATTCGTTTGCTAATTGTGCTTGTCGTGTAACGGTTAAAAGCGTTCTGCCTCTGGAGTGGGACGGACACACAGCCGTCGCCGTTGTCAATGCGCGCCCGAATGAATCGAATACGAAAAGAAAACAACAAAAAATCAAATAAGAAACGGTTCAAAAATCAAGCACAACCAATTATGAGCGCTTACTAGCTCACTCACTCGCTCACTCGCTCGCTCTCCCACTCTACTCGCTCGCTCTCCCACTCTCTCGTTCTCTGGCTCTCTAGCTCTCTTAACGCCATTATCGCAGCGCTTCGCAAATGCATATTCTTATCAGCAATAGGAAAATGCGGCAGACTGTATCTGTGTGTGTGCGCGTCTGTGCGTGTGTGTGAGAGAGAGAGAGAGGGAGGGAATGAGCGAGCGAGGGCAGGGCGGAACGGCTGCGTGAGCTGTGTGGGTGGAGAAGCATTAGGGATAGCTGGCATTAGATTGCCCACGGGATGAGTGTTAAATTTTAATTAACATGAGTACATCTATTTACATATATACATACATACATATGTACATATATAGAATGAGCATATTAAATGCCAAATATTTAATAACTAACTATACAACTATCTCTTTCCCTCTCATTGCTCCTCATTGCTCTCACTCTATAGATCGCGTCTCACTAACTGAAATCTATATAATTCGCAAACCTAGGGTATCTATATAGCACGTCATATACTTTTTTTTTCTTTTATATACATATACAACATTCCCTCTCTCTATCTCTCTCTCTCTCTCTCTCTCTCTCTTTACTACTTTACTACTATGTATATAAAAAATGCAAAAGTTCCATGTGGATAAAACACTTTTCTACAGTTTTCGCACATCCTATAGATCGTGAAGTTTTTATAGCGCTCTTATGGCACAATCTTTATGGCAGTGGCTAAGAGTATTTGCCGTGTCGGTGTGCCGCAGATTAAAATAGAAGCTCAGATTTATTTATTAGCAACAAAGTATTAGGTTTTGTAAATCTATCTGCTGGAGAAGCCCGCACAGTGGCACCACTTGCATTGTCAGCGGACAAAAAACGTAAATGAACCGAAGAAGCAATGCAAATTGAAACTAGAAACTGACGATAGTTGAGAATATAAATGAAACTTGGATTTTGAATAAATTGCATATCAATTGCAGTTTTCAGCGTGAGCTCGAACCACTGTGCGTGACTTGCTGTGAATTTGTTAGGTAAACTATTTGAAATGGTAGCAAAGTGTAAGGGAAATTGATTTTATGCTGAAGACACATTCCGTTATACACACATATGCACACACATATACATATACATATATATATATTTATATAAATCTAGGTACATATATGATTAAGCGTTAAGCGCTCGATTCTTAGCTATGTGTATACATATACATATATATGTGTGTATACTATGTGTGTGTGTGTGTGTGTCTGTGTGCGTGTTATCAGCTCCCCCACATCGGCATTAGCCCATTCCAGGAGCGCAGCGGGACGAGGCGCGGGTGCGCAACCCGTGATCAGAACACCTCGCTGTCGTCACACGATTTACGATCCTCGATCGTTGATCGGCAATCGTCGTAATGCTGCCTGATAAGCGCCATTAATGGAGCTGCTGCTGCTGCTGTTGTTGTTGTTGTTGTTGTTATTGTTGTTGTTGTGTCGCCTCGCAACAACAGAAAAACAACAGCGATGCAAGACAATCATTACACGAGCAGTTGATAAATACCAGCAGCTAAAATTCCAGCAATAATTCCCATTTCCTATACGAGTACAGTAGTCACTCGCCGAGGGGCAAGTCTACTTATACCTAATTGATCAGTATCAAGATATAGATCACGCTCAAGAATTAAAATGATATTTGATATATTTCTTAAAGCTAAGTTAAAATTATAATAAATTCCTAGTATTCGATAAATTTATGTTTGTATATGTATATATTATATAGATTATATTATATACATTTAATAAACTATATGTCATAAATTTGTTTTTTTTTTTTTTTCAATTGGAATATCCTTTATGAAAGTTCCTATATATGTATAAATAAATTATATATTTCATGATATATAATATAGAATCCTTAAGAGTTCATTCTAGATCATCTTTTATTAAAACACCTTAGGGATCATATCAATAAAATATCTCTGAACATGCAGTAGAAGAAGAAGAAGAAGAAGAAGAAGAAGAAGAAGAAGAAGAAGAAGAAGAAGAGGAAGAGGAAGAAGAAGACGTAACTATGCAATTAGCAACCTAATTTATCTGCCTAAGCCCCATAGAAAAGTTACAAACATAACCGATCGATAGCTCTTGTCGATATCGTTATCCAAATTCGATTCTCGCAAGTCATATGAGATCAGCGCGTAAACACAAGAAACCCGTCGTACGTGTAGCACTTGCCACGCCCTCTGCAGTCAGCCTTGTTTGCATTTGAGCTAAGACAGGCGATAAGCTGCATTTGCACAGCGATAGCAAACTATCGATAACGATTGCATGCGGCAAATGCAAATAGAGCGCAGCCGAAAGCAGCGGAGAGGGACGGGTGGATTTACGAATGGGAAACAAGGAGATGGGCACAGCACAAAACAAAGCAAAGCAAATACTGAGGCACAGGAGCGCAGCTGGGCCCAACCGGGGCAACGTCGATCACATCGCCTTTGCGTTTGAAGTTCCAGCTGTTGACTCAGCTGGCGGGGTGAAACTGGCATAGCACAAATCGGAAAATCGAGGAGAGATATTTACTGCTCCTTTCCGTTTCCGTAAGTGAGGCAAGCGAAGCGAGAAAAACTAAATTAAATTCACATATATCTATATACAAATGTGGAGAATTGATATATTTTGATGCAGCCACGCCCACCAAATTCAGCACCGCGACGACGACAACAGCAACCAGACTCATCTGATAATGGAGGAAGAATCTAAGCGAAGCAGCTCCGACTGGAGCTGCCAGCCGCAGCCACAGTCGCAGCCGCAGCCAACTGCCACGCCCACTGACAAAGGAGCAGCAGGTGACGGCACCGCCGCCGTTCCCGGTGATGCGCCTGCTCCAATGGTCGCCGATGACAACGATCCTAACCGTGCGCCCACAAATCCAGTCAAGCTCTTCGCCTGGATCTGCGCCCAGAACTTTCCGCAGCTGGAGGACGAGTTGCCGCCGCCCGGCTTCGATGAGGTCGGCGCAATGGAGGACACCGACAGCGAGAGCGACGACAACGACAGCGACAGCGACATGGACCTCGATGCCGAGTTCCGGTGCAATTGCTGTGACAAGCTGCTCTTCAGCCTGGACGACAGCCTGGGGCAGCGCAGCATCGGCACTCAGACGGCATTGGCTGCGGTAGCGGCAGCCGCCGCCGCCGCCAGGCAGCTGCGCGCCCAGCTGCTGGCTGAGCACACTCGCGACCAGGTGGACGGGCAGACCCAGACAGAGGAGGGCGACATCGGGGTGCAGCAGCAGGCACAGGATCCGGGCCAAGTCGAGTCATCGCTGCTGGCCGCCGTCCGGCGATCGTTCAGCATGCAGCTGCGCGGACGTTCGGTTTGGGGCATGCTCAAGGCGCTGCTGGTGCTCGTCTCGCTGCTGCACGGCTGCTACTTGATGGGCGACTGCATCTGCCGTCTGTCCATGCTGCGCGATCTGATGGACCGTGCTCCGTTCATATGCACACCGGCGCCGCCGCCGCCGCCCCGCTCACTGCCGGCGTTCATCTGGGGCCAGCTTGGCCGGCTGGCGCGCAAGCTGCACATCGTTTGACCGCGATCCGCTCCTGGACTGAACGATGGATCCCACACTAGTTGAAGTTATTTTTGAAAAGCGGCGCACAGTTATTTTAAGCCCACAAATACACATGGAAAGTGTGTGTGTGTGTGTGGTGTGTTAGTGTTGGTGTTAGCTTAGCCCATTTACAATTTGTATTGTTGTTGTTGTTGTTGTTGCTGTTGTTGCTGTTGTGTTCAATGTTTGTCTGCCCAAATCGTCAACAACAGCTGAGAATCGCTCACACAACAATTGGTTATGTATTCGTATTCCATTCTGGTGATAACAATTCGGACAGCAACTGAAATTTAGGCACACACACACACATACACATGCATGTACAACATATACATATATACATATTTATCTGTAAATGTGAGATGCAGCAGCTAGCAGAGATTATTCACGCCGCCAATAAATGCAACAACTGTGCGTTAAATTCCATTCGAACCAAAGCCAATGCCAATGGCCGCCTCCTTAGCCTGCTCTTAGCCTCTGGGGACCCAGCGGACGCGATAAGGCTGGCGACACCTTTTGCATACATTCGTGGGGGCAGAGCCACATCTGCATCTGTGGCGTTTAATTGGTCCATTCACCTATTGCCAAAACGGAACTGAACCGAAACTGAAGCTGGAGCTGGACAGAAGAAGCATCTGCCATGAAGCCGGCTATCGGTTATCGTTATCGGCTCTCGGTTATCTCAGGTGGCCTATACAAAGCGATACAGAAGTACTGCCGAATGCTGCCTTAAGATCGCTTAGGTCACTTAGCAACCATCTTATTAGCTGCTATGGAACAGTTATCGATTATCGATTATTGGTTATCTGCCGATGGCAAGTCGCCATTTGCTTCGGAGCTCTATAAGATCCGTTAAACGTTGATTCCAGGCTTAATCAGTGATCAACTTTTCACATTTGAATATATATGTATTGCTAAAATATCGATTATCGATCATCGTTCAACGGCGTTGGCACCTTGCCATGGTTTGAAATACTCCCATAAAGCCGACTGAATGCTGCCTCAAGGTGCATACTCTAGAATACTACGATCATATACTTTAGTCTCCGTTGCCTTGTTATCGGTTATCGGCTTATCGGGTTACTCTTGCCACAATCCATTTCTCATGCTTGCACAGTAGCCGACTATTTATTTAGTCCATCTCATAAATGACTGCGATTACGATTAGATAGGCTTATCCAAAATTCAGTTTCACTTTTTGCCAATGCTCGACTTAAAGTATACCCTGTACACAATATTGATCTTTATTTTGTGGCAATACTCAACTGGAAGAATATCCCCCTGTACATGTTTGGTAACCAAAATGTAAGATATCTAGGAGTAATATGCCTAGAGTTTTCTTAAGTCGGATATGATCGTTATATGTGGTAATTCGTAAAGATTGCCAACATATTCTATATATGTAGCTGTTCCTTCCATTCACGGGGAAGATAGTATTTAAGCGAGTTGTAGTTCATCTTACCCCTTCTTACCCATGTATATAGGGTATATGATATAACAACTAAACGAAAATAATAAAGGAAATTCATTAAAAATCACATGCTTCAAAAACCCCAATGGCTCATATTAAATACCCGAATATATAGATTTTTATATGCATGCTATGTATTTATATATGTTTTCACATATGTATGTTTATTAATTAGGTCTGAGGTCTGAGGTCCGCTTAATCAGTGAAACCCAAAATAGAGCCAAAACTAAAGCACGTGAGCTAAGCTTCAGTTGCGCTGATTATTATGTATGTACATACATACATATTTAGTATGTATGTATGCATATATACAAATATCACACTATCCTGCATAGTCGAAATACTATGGCATTCAGGAATAATGCCGAACGAACGTTACGTAAATAATGATGCACTCAAAAACAATGAGCAAAAGTTTAAAATCAAAATGTATTTCAATGAAATCAAATTAAATATACATTTTCAATTCAAAGTGCATTACATTTAAGCTTTGTTATTGATTGGATTATAGTAAATTTCGTTTTCCTCTTTAAAGTAGCTTGCAATTGTTGCTGTTGCTGTTGCTATTGCTGCTGTTGTTGTCAATCAGTTGTCATTGTCATTTGCCGTTATGTTCCTGTGCAGTCAGCATGAAAAATAACTTCAAGCCATGCCATCTTGCGGCCCCTTTGACACGCCCACAGAAATAAAATTCATGCAAATTAGCTGACAAAACGCTGCAGTGCACGGATACACATGCAAATATATCGATATTAATATATATGTATGTGTGTAAGCAATTCTGTGAGAGTGTAAATGTGTGTGTATGTGTGTGCCTGACTGTGCACTGAATAAACAACTGTAAAGTGTGCAGCCATATTGTTTTTGCATGCAAAAACACACTTACACGAACCATAACAACAACAACAAAAGAGACTGAGGAGAAGCAACAGCAAAGCAGAACAGATGAAAACATGGCCGCCTAAAAGCAGGCAAGCGCTCGCAGAAACTTGTGAATGGCACTGAGACAAGCCGAGAGACGGCAAAGGCAAAGGCAAAGGCGACGGGCGGCAGGCAGAAAGGGAGATCGGGCGGAGGGACAATGATGATGTGGAAGCTGGAAGGCTTAAGTCACACTAGCACACAGGTCAGCGGGCCGTTTGCATTGTAGCCGCTTTCTATTTAACATGCACTTGTCCATTGTGCCGCATTAATAATGCAGGCAGCTGCATGGCACGATGCGGGCAGTGGGCAATCGGTGAGAGCTGCCGGCGCGTGGCATTGTCGCACCTGTTGAGGGAAACCCTCTGGCAATATGAGCAGCAGCAGTAAGCCCTGGGATAAGCATCTGATTGCACATCTCCAAACCATGTGTGTGTGTGTATGTGTGTGTGCGCTAGTGAGCTGAGCTAATTATGTGCATCTAATAAAAGGCTCTCTATGCCCAGCCAGACGAAACGGGCAGCTGCTCTGCGGGCATAACCTTGACCAAGCCGTAGATGCACATATTCCATGCAATATACACAACTCTTTGGCTCAAATTCAATATTTTACACTTTGCGAAAAATGTGAGGCCTTAAAGCAAAAATCATTATTTTTCAAATTGAAACGAGTGCTCGAAAGCTGCCAAAATATTTTGAACCAGGGCTACACAGTCGCAAAGAAAGATCGGTTCGTATGAGCTGCAAGAGCAGTTTGGTTCGTGAATCTAAATTTGAATATTCATAAGTCCTAATAATATAAAAAATTTGAATACAATTCAATTAAGTCGGCTTTAAAAATTTACTTTTTTTTTATACATACATATATGTATTGTCAAGAATTTTTTGATTTTAAAATTCTCGTATCTTTAAAATCTATTCAAAGCTTTTTCTTCGCGTGTGCACTAAACTGTCGACAATTTATACAAATTACTTTTTAACGAAGCTGCACTGTAACATGTCCTTTGTTTTTACTGTCGCACCGCACTGCACGTGGCGCATCTCGTGCCAGTCACTTGTGCAATGCATGTGTGTATAAGTATTATATATAGATATATATCTCTGTATGTGTGTGTGTGTGTATGACAGGTGGTTATATCGATGCAACGCCGCCATTTGCATGCTTCGTGTGTGAATGTTTGTCAGTTACTCGGTCTCCGTCTCTGTCTCCGACTACGTCTCCGTCTCGGTCACGGTCTCTGTCTGTCACGTTTAACTTACATTTGGTTTGGTCGAATGGCAGGAACCGCAGCGGGGAGGAAGAGTGGGACGGCAGGTTGTCGCACGTGGGTCGATCTTTTCGACTGCAGGTCACGGACACCAGCGAAAACGAAACAAAATCCAATTTGCTCACGTAATTAATTGGAAGGCTCGCGCTAATTTGGATGACAACAAACAATTAGCCCATTTAACGCAATTTTGTCACGCACGCACATGAGCTCCACGCGGAAGTTCCGAATTTCCAGCCGCTCAGTGCACCGGCCGTATTTCAGTCAAATCCTTACAGCGCGCTCGATTCACGTTTCACGGTTCGCGGCTCACGTTTTGTTTTGTTGCGCGAATGCGGACAGACAGGCGCACACGGCGGCTGACAATGCCGCATTGACCGACCGTGTGGCATTTGCGCAACGACCACCTGAGGATTCAGCGTCTACCATTACGTTCGTTCACCATTTGGCCACATAGCTTTCGCTAGTTTAAATCGAGCGCCGCTCGGAGCCGCCAAAGCTTTGATTGCACGTTGCATACTCGTAAATGTGTAAATAGTTGAAAAGCTCATATGCAAAAGCTGTTATGCGAATGCCGTTATGGAAGAGAAACGGAGAATATATTCCATTTTAAAACTTGTATAAATTCGGTTTATTAGAACTTAAACTTTCGCTGGTATACAATGATGAACATCGGATATATTGATGAGCATCTAAGGTATTTTGTACATATGCATGTACGTATGTCTGTATGCATGAGTATATGGTGCTCCTTTGGCCCATTATAGCTGAGCAGTAATATTACTCGCCACCTCGGGCGCCGTCCTCCTCATCAACGTCCACCCAGCCGTCATCGCTGAGCTCGGCGGCTGTATCGTTGTCATCGGCTACGGCCACTACGCTGGTGTCATCTTCCGTGGAACCGGAATTGGTGTTGCTGCTGCTGGTAACCACAGCTGTTGACCAACCAGTTGTTGGCGGCAGGTCGTCTATCTGCCGCTGGGTGACGGGTGTCTCGGAGGTCGAATCGCTGGTGGCTGAGGTCGATAGCGCCGTTTCGGTGGCTGTGGCCGTCGCAGATGATTGCCTGCCTGAATCAGTAGCGGCTTTTATTTTGTTGCGCCTTCGTACAGATTCATATTCCTCCAAATCTGACAGCTTTAGCTGAATGCTTTGCAGCTCACGTTTCAGCATAGCTATTTACGAAGTTTTTTTTTCGGGCACCAGAAACAGTTAGATTGCTAGGCTGCCACCTTGCCAAAAGGTTTTAAAAGCGCGCGGCAGAGATGCCAGCTTTTCGATGGTCGATTGTCATCGGGTTGCAAGTGGGAATTACAATTCGGAATAAACAAAAATTTAGAGAGTTTACAGCAAGAACAGATTAAAATTATAAGTTTCTTTACGTTATAAAAGTAGTTTTAAAATAAACCAGTTTTTCAAATAGCAATTTATTTAGACGATTATTACTTAAATTATCGACCGACCACCGCAATTTCGCATCTGACGCCTAACGTCACAATTTCTGTTGATTTATTTTGGTTTTACAATTACAATTGGTTTGTTTTGAAAAGCAAACACAAGGGTGAAAGAACGCGACGTGGTTTTGAAGCCGCTCTCTGGCTCTCGCTCGCTCTCTATCTCAGTCCCTTCAACTGAAGACTGTGGCTCGCTATTTGTTTAATAGCACACCAATGCCGCCATCGAGTTGACTTTCGGCACTTGTTGTTGGGCTCTGTTGACTCGTTTCTTTTTTTTTTTTTTCGTTTTATATTTTTTTCGGTTTTTGTTCTCTTTCAATATTTTTCTTGTGCATCTAGCATCTGTGCTGCTGATCTGGCATTGCCCGAGGGAAGTGGCACGCTGAACGACGTTGTCTGATTCCTGATGAGCAGCAAACCGTTAGACAATATGTACGGACGCACAATACGTATAAATCGAGTTCCAGCTACCATAACGGCCGTCCTGCTGACCATTGTGCTCATCTACTTCCTCAATTACCACAAGGATGAGCGTCCCGCCATTTATGGAATGCTGCGCAGCGACAATAAAGTGAATCTGCGCAAAATGCTTATCGCGGCTATTCAGGCGGCCCAGCGTGGTGGGCTCGAGGTGCTGGATGTGGCGCATTCGCGGCAGCTCAAGGAGCGCAGCAAAGGCAAAACAGCTGAAGGCGTCAACGATCCATTTACGGATGCGGATGGCCGTTCGCATTGTGTGATGAAGCAGGGCATGCAGCGCCTCTTTCCACGTGTTCGCATTTTCTCTGAGGAGGACAAGGAGCAATGCAAAGATGCGCACAGCTTCGATCTAGACCGCACGGTGCTTCCAGAGACGGCCGTTGTGCCCGATGTGGCAGTCACGGCGCAGGATGTAACCATTTGGATAGATCCGCTGGATGCCACCAAGGAGTTTACAGGTACAAATGCTGATACAGTTGCTGGCGAACAGATCTTAATTCTTTGGTCTTCCAGAGGAGCTTTACGAGTACGTAACGACCATGGTGTGCGTTGCCGTCGCCGGTCGTCCAGTGATTGGTGTCATACATAATCCCTTCAGCGGTCAGACCGCCTGGGCGTGGGTTGGCCACACCATGTCCGAATATCTGGATGAGTTGCGCAAGCTGCCACGTCTGCAATCGGATCAGCCCATCATCACAGTTTCCCGCTCGCATGCAGCCGCCGTAAAGGATGTGGCGCGCAATGTTTTTGGCGAGCAGGTTAGCTTGCTCACCGCTGCCGGTGCTGGCTACAAGGTGCTCCAAGTGGTGGCAAACAATGCTACCGCTTATCTGCATAGCTCCATCATCAAGAAGTGGGACATTTGTGCCGGCGAGGCCATACTGCGAGCCCTTGGCGGTACCATGACCACCCTCGACGACGAGCCAATCAACTATGGCCCCGACGATTCACCGGTAAATGAAGGCGGCCTATTGGCCAGCTTGGAAAAGCATGAGGAGTACATGGAGCGCATCTCCAAATATCGCTCCATGCACAATGGCAAACTTGTATAATAAAGAAGTCACCGTCACCTGAATCTCCAAAATCCCTGCCGACAGCTGCTTAGTCTTAAGTTTAAGGTTAAAAGGAATCTGAAAACCGGTTTGTGCTTTGACTAGCTTTCGTTTGGCCGGGGGTCATGAACCCGATTGCGTCAACGATAAATTAATATAATTTTTAAATCTGTTTAGCTGTATAAATTATTAAATAAATGACTGATAAGCGATGTGTCAAAAGTGATTTCTTTTAAAAATATATAGTGTAAAATATCTTAATTGATGTTAATGAATTCGCTTTGTCATGATCGACACTTGCAACTCTAAAATAAATACATATTTATTATGATAGCCATATTTAGCGAGAATGCACGCAGCTCCAGCTTTAATTTCCAAAAGCGGTCGATAGTAAAATGATGTAATTTTTTCGAATTGCGAGCTATCGATTATTTTAGGCGCTCCGTGGCCTTGGCTCGTGAGCCATTTATTTACTGCTTAAAATAAAGGGAACACAATATATGTTTCTAGATCGTCAGCATATTTAGGATAAGCAAAATATGATCTATACAAACTTGACAAATGAGCGAATTCATTTCAGCTTTGGCTACTAATATTCACAAAATATACATTTAGCGGTCCGTGCCGTTCGTGTCACGCTCTGTAGCTCAGCTGTAACACCGACAGCTGTGCCCTGCAGCTGTCAGCTGTTTTTAAGTGCATGTTGACATTTGTGCGTATGTAGATGTGTGAGTGTGGGCTGTGACGTACGCCGGCTGGGAGCAATGACCAGCTGCGTCACCGTCTGCAAGCGTGTCCATCACATTGAAGTCGAACTCCTTAAGGAGGCGGATAAGGTGGAACACAGTCTGCTGCTGATCAAGGGACGACTGCAGCCGATCTGTGCCAGCGCTCAGCAGCTGAAGGCGACGCTTGTGCTGCACAATAGAGAGCAGGAACAGCTGACACAGCTTTCTGCCGCAAGTGAATTTAAACTGCTCTTCGATTTGTCCCAAGAGAGTGCAAAATCAGAATCAAACTCAGGGTCGGATTCAGTAAATTGTGAGCTTCAGCTGCGCTGCTGCAGCGGGCAGCGTCAGCTGCAGTTCAGCTATCAGCCAAGGAGGAGCGCCTATCGAGTGCAGCCGCTGTATTTGGTGTGCCGCAACAACGAGAAGGAGCAGAAGGACGAGGTGGAGCAGGAGCAGGAGGCAAAGCAGCGCTGTGAATTAATTGATCTCAATTTACGTCTGGTGCAGTGCATCTATGCCCATAAATTGAGCGCCGCCGGCTATACAAATCGCACATTTACTTTGAACGGTGCCTGCTGTGTCTTTCGCTCTCAGCTGAGCTGCCAGGAGGCGCGCCAGTGTAGCGAGGACGAGCTCTGGCAGAGATTCGCCAGTGAGTTACTCGCCTGCCCCCACTGGGGACAGCAGCCCCAGCTAAAATTTGTTGCCTTTGTCGGCTGCACGTGGTACGACGGCGCCGCAGTTGCAGCCAGCGGGGATTACTCGTACGCGAACATCCGGCGACATTTGCACGCGCACGCCGCTCTCGGCGGCGGTGGATTGGCGCTCTTTGGCAGCGGCCATTTCTATGCGTGGCCGCAAAGGTTCGCCGACATTGGGGACTGCATTCGGAGCACTGAGCGTGTGGATGTGACTCGCCTGCCCGACGAGAGCAATTACCGGCGCACCTACGGCGGCGTCTATGCCAGCACCCTGGGCGCCGTCTGTCACGAGCTGGGCCACTGCTTCGACCTGGGCCACACCCTTGAGGGTGTCATGGGCCACGGCTTCGACTACCTGAATCGCGTGCTAACCGTTGATCAGCCCACAGAGCACTTGCCACAGCGCATGGTGTCCGCAGCAACAGCAGCAGCAGCTGAGGCAACCACATCGCTGCCTCGACCACGTTTCACGCAGCTAAAGATTAAGCAGCCGGCGAGCAGTAAATTCCTGGATAACTATCACGCTCAGCGACGCAACGATAGCTTCTACTTTGCCCATAATTGTGCAATTGTTCTAGCCCAACATCGTTGGCTGCAGCCCGATCTGGAGTTTAACGCTTCGGTGCCGGCGGAGATTCAGCTGCTGCCAGCTAGTAAGGAAATCGTGTCCAGTGTGGCGCTGCGCCTCGTCGAGCTGCGCTGCAATCGCAACAGCCTGGCCGCACACTACGAGGAGTTCAAGCCGGAGCCAGCCACTCATCGCTTTCGGCTGCCCGACGCGCTCTGGCATCTGCTGGCTGCGCAGAGGACGCACTACGTCTTTGTGCTGACCATTGAAGGGGATACCAAGCGTCTGGCCTTTGACGAGACGCCAGCAGCGGCAGAAGACGAGTCAGCGGAGAAACCAGAAGAGGAGCAGTGAGCAGAGAAGAGGACGGCAGAGCTGTCCAGCAGAGGAACTAAACGAAGAGCCAGGAGAGGAGTTCAAACGCGTGATAGAAGAGTAGCTGAAAGGGTAGTCAGCAGAGAAGACTGAGGAGCAGCCAAGATAAGAGCCAGAAGAAAAGACTGGGGAAGAGTCCAAAGGAGATTCTGTAGAAAGTGCAGGAGACGTGAGGCCAAAGGAACCAGGAGCTAACCAGCTCCTAAAGCAATCCAATCAACGAAATTCAACTTAAATTTTATTTTAAATCAGGTAAGTTTTTAAATAAACTAAAATTTCTTATATAAGATAATATTCTTAATTCAAGAAAGAGCTATATAGATCTATCTATCATCTACATACATACAGTACCGAGCAAAAATGAGTGAATGTTTCACAACTTTGACTTTCATCACGCATAAAAATTAAACCATACAAGCAAATCAAGATTTTTTTTTTTTTGGTTGTTTATTAGTTTGTTCTTAACACATAACAAAAACTGCAAGGCATAATATGCCAAATTCAAAGAGTTAGAAATCAAAAACCAAAAAAATCCACATAAACTCAATTTTGCACGTTTAAAAAAAAATTAATTAACTAACAAATTTTAATATTTTGTCCAAAAATCCTTATTAGCAATAACTTTGTTGATTCTGTTCGGCATGCTCTCAACCAAACTGTGAATCATTTCGCTTGGAATTCGCCTCCACTCCGCCTCTACGCGCTCCCATAAGTTGTCTATGCTCGTTGGGGCTGCATCACACTGCCCTAGCCATCTTTTCACTATTGACCACAGATTTTCAATAGGATTGAGGTCGGGACTCTGTGCTAGCCCATTTATTAGGCTAAAACTTTGGTTTCCAATCCATTCCTTCACAATTTTGGCTGTATGTTTTGGATCCCCATCTTGTTGAAAAACCATTTCATTTTCGGGATAAGCACATTTATCGATAAAATTGGGAAAATGGGTTTGAAGGATATTCATGTAATCTTCTTTCCGCATTATGCCTTCTACTCTATGTAAAGGACCAACGTTCCACCAAGTAAAGCATCCCCAAACCATAATGCTGCCGCCGCCATGTTTGACCGTTTGCTTCACATGGTGTGCTTGAATGCGTTCCCCAGGTCTGCGCCAGCAATATTGCTTTCCATCTGATTGGAAATGGTTAAATTTTGATTCATCCGACCAAATAACTCGTTTCCAATCATCGATGCTCCAGTTTTTGTGATCCCTTGCAAATTTCAAACGCGCCTTCACATTCTTTTCTGACAATGCAGGTTTGTTTTTCTTAACGAATGGGACATAACCGATGCCACGAAGTGCTCTTCTAGCAGTCCATTCACTAACATATTTATTAATTGCTAGAGAAGCACCCTTTGGTGCTAGCAGCTTGTTCTTCCTCATTTCCGACATCATTATACGAGCATCAGAGTCCGACAACAGTTTTTTGCGACCTTTGACTTGAGTTTTCGGAGTCAAATTTCGTCTCTTTTGAGCTGCGATCACTGCGGAAACCAAAGTTTTAGCCTAATAAATGGGCTAGCACAGAGTCCCGACCTCAATCCTATTGAAAATCTGTGGTCAATAGTGAAAAGATGGCTAGGGCAGTGTGATGCAGCCCCAACGAGCATAGACAACTTATGGGAGCGCGTAGAGGCGGAGTGGAGGCGAATTCCAAGCGAAATGATTCACAGTTTGGTTGAGAGCATGCCGAACAGAATCAACAAAGTTATTGCTAATAAGGATTTTTGGACAAAATATTAAAATTTGTTAGTTAATTAATTTTTTTTTAAACGTGCAAAATTGAGTTTATGTGGATTTTTTTGGTTTTTGATTTCTAACTCTTTGAATTTGGCATATTATGCCTTGCAGTTTTTGTTATGTGTTAAGAACAAACTAATAAACAACCAAAAAAAAAAAAATCTTGATTTGCTTGTATGGTTTAATTTTTATGCGTGATGAAAGTCAAAGTTGTGAAACATTCACTCATTTTTGCTCGGTACTGTATGTATGTACATATATTATTTAATGATGAAAAATCTTAAATGTTCATGTAAATGTAATGCACCATAAGGTCTAAGAAATCAGCTACAGAATGAGGAAAGATATAGATATATTGCGCATATTCCTACACCCCAAGTCATATATGTACACAACCATATATAATTTTCGGCTAATTTATAGGGTCTACAAACAGTAACTCGCAGTTTTAGCTGTGGAACTGAAGATACAAACCCAATGAGCTACGCTCTAATAGCCTTAACCCTCAAAATCTTAACGTCTAATCAAAAAATAAAACAAATATATATATATAATATATACATATGTATCTGCAGCCCATATGCTCTATTTGCTAAGTGAACGAGTATGGAAATGATTATTTGATAGATAAATAAAAGACCCATACCTATGTGTAGCCCAAAAGCTGTCCTGCCCCAATAATAGTTCAAGTTCAATTGTAATATGATTCATTCTGGGACATATCTCGGTCATATAATGGGAATCACGCGAGTGTTGATGATGCACTTTGACGGAGCTATTGCCTGTCCACGCACAAGAGCTGTAAGTGGCTGTGCTAAAAGAGCTCGAATCATAAGAGAACTACGAACTGCATCAGAATTTGAGACAGGTTTATTTGGCAGAGAGAGAGAGAGAGAGAGAGAGAGAGAGAGGAAGAGCTTTAAGACTCTCGCCACGATTGTTGCCCAAGTCAAGTGGGTTAAAGCTGCTGCGTTGTCAGCAGTGCGGCACAGTGGGGCAAACACTGTCAAATAGCGCGCGAATAATACAATACAAACGAATTGTCAACAAAAAACAAGAAGAAAATGCATTGATTAAGCAAGTTTATATATAGAATGTCATTATATAAGAAATAGAACAGAAGATAAGTGTAAAATATACACTATATTGCATTCAAATGAACTAGTGAACTAGTTCATGGACGTTGATGCTTGTTACATTGTTACTCCGTTGACAGTTTACTATGCTGGTTCAATTGAACTATTTATATATATGTTGTTCACGAGAAATTGAATCGTTTAGAGCTAAACTAGTTGAATCAATTGAACGAATTCGACTATTTATAGGGGCGCAGCTGCAGAAGGTACTAGCGATACGTGTGCTACATCTTGATAAAACATTTTAGGTGCCTAAATATACATATATGTGTATATAATATAAATGGAACCCAGTTGATAAATAATTCAGTTACTTTATATGAATCACTTATTTGACTTATCGTATATATTATTATGAATATTACTTATCTGGTTTACAAATAACTTGGGCTAAATTAACAACTGACTCATGAAGGCACATGAATGCTCTTAATTCATTTTCATATACATGAACTGAAATTCAAAATTTTGCGCCGTGTTTCGCGCACACGCGAACCACTGTGCCGCGCTGATAGTTGCTGTAATACAAAATACAAAAAGACAAGAACGAAAAACTCGTATTTCTCAGCGACTTTGCCGTATTATTTTAATTTGTGCCGTCTTAGTTCGCCATTCGATAATGAACAAATATTTTGACAGACACAAAAAAAAAAAAGCAGCAAACAAAAACAAAATCAAAATCAAAATCAAAATTGAAAAAAATAACAATATTTGGCGCACTGATAAGATAAAATAAATATAACAAACGGTGCTCACATACATATACACACAAAAAAGAGTCATATATTTGGTGTTCAATATCAACAACAACAACAACAACAACAATATTTGTAATATTAACAAAAACGAGTGCAGAAGACACGACTAAACGTTTGCGTTGGCTAATTGTGGGCGCTCATTCACATTTCAGACCTCAGCTGGAGCAGCGGCAGCAGCAACAGTAGCAGCTCGAATCGATCCTATTTATATATATCATATATCATTCACATATATATATATAGACAACCATGGCTGATGCCCGCATACAGTTCAAGGTGCTGAAGGGATTTCCCAGCCCGGCGGAGGATAAGATCGAGACGCAGGCGTTTCTGAATGCGGCCAAAGAGATTGTAACTGTAATTGGTAAGTTGCGCCCATGGACTTTTAGATCGATCGATCGATCATGCAAGTAATCGTTTATCTAAATACCCGCACAGAGACCTTTGGCAAACTCTTCACGCCCGTTATCAAAGATATGAATGGGAATATAAACGTAAGTCTGTGGACAGTAAATCGTCCGTGTGTATGATCTAATGTCTTGATTATGCTTCGATCCGATAGAAACTAACCAAAGTCTATGGCACGGACATTATCAAATATAAGTATCTGGAGGACATGATAGTGCTGAACGTGAATGTCGACGACTATGCATCGACGGCGCTGCTCTGGCTGAAGCGCGGCCTCCAGCTGATCTGCACCTTCTTCGAGAACATCTACAACGATGCACAGAACAAGGAGACGCTCAAGCCGCATCTGCAGGATGCGTATGAGAAAACGCTGAAGCCCTATCATGGCTTCATCGTGCAGAGCACGATCAAGGTGAGTCCATTACATCGCATCCCGTCGCATCGCAGTGCTAACAGACTTCGGCTACGTTTGCAGATCATCTATAGCTGGGTGCCCACGCGTAGCCAGCTGCTTGGCCAGGGACCCGCACAGCTGGAGAACATGGAGGTGCTGACCAATTATTTGCCTGCAATGCGAACGCATCTGGATCGGATTGATGCCCTACTGAAGGCGCACAATTTGGATGATGCGAGCAAAGTGTGATTTGCCATATGCTTTAGCTCAATAGCTTAAGATCGACTAGAATAGACAATGCTTTAAATATTTAGGAATATACACAAACGAACACACTAGCACACATACACATTTAATGTTCTATCATCATACACTTTATAGCTGCCCATTTGATTTGAGTGCATTTGCGTTCCCCTTGTCTGTGGCCAGGCTGCCAACGTGGCAGATGAGCGCCGTTAGCGCCTCCAGTCCGATGAGCACAAATTGTGCATGCGAAAGCAAGTGCAGCCAGAGGTTGGCATAGACGACGGCCAGACGCAAGTAGACCAAGGCAGGCAACAGCACACAGGGCGTCAGTGTTAGGAGCAGCCACATGGTCGTGGCATTTGTGGTCAGATTGATAGAGTAGCTGGCATAGAGACGCAATGACTCAGTGCCAACGGCCAGCACGTAGGCCAGCAGCATGGCCAGACCCGTATAGTTCCACATCAGATGCGACTGCAAGCATTACAGCCAGTTAATCACAAGCATATAGAGTTACCAATCAAGCCAAATCTCACCCAAATGCACAGATGCAGTAAATAGCTGACGCTCCAGACTATTGAGACGTAGGCATTTGCTTGCAACAACATTTGCAGGATTAAATTCGAGTTTCGTGGTATTACTGCAAGATTAATAATGTAATTAAATTCTATTTGAATTCAAATTAGTTTTCTTTTCTCACATACATGGCTGGCCATAATAATAGTAGTTGTTGCTACTTTTAATTTCCAAATCCACTTCCATCTGTAAGGCTGCAAGAACTTCGAAATACCGCTCTGCATTTTATGTACTTTGTTATTGCCGGCCCGGTTGCCAGGACAACGATGCACAATGGTTGCTAGCCATTCGACAGAAATATATGTTTGTAATTCAAACAATTGCAGTTAAGGTGGTGCCAATTGATTTTATGATGGGCAGCACTGCACAACATTTATCTAGATCGCCAGTTGCACGTATCGATGCATATATATCGATATGCAAACTTAGAGCTGCCAGACTTACCACTAGTTTTTATTACAATATTAACGGACAGAGGAAGAGAGATAGAGAGATAAAGATGGAGCTCAGCTTACTCCGTCTGTCTACAAAATATATGAAAATTTAAACTAAATATAAATAATGCTGTAAGAGTTGTAATTTCTTTTATTTTTTTATTTTGTAATGAATAAAATTCTAATGTCATAACACTTAATATTTATATATGTTTATGAGAATATGATTCATTAACTACAATTTGAATTGTACAATTGGTTAATTTTATTTCAATACTTTTTTTTTTTAGATTGACTGAGATTCGTTTAACAGGGCAGACTCGAGCTGATGGCCACCTCCAGTGAGTTTACTGCAAATAGAGAGGGATAGCGAAAGAGAGAGATAGGGAGAGTGCGATTAGTTTGCGAATCGTGTGAATATTTTTGCGTATTGATATATCACTTACAAAACTTTTGATCATGCTTGTAGACGAGATTCGTCAGGATGCCGGCCATCATCTGATGGCAACGTATATAGGTGCCCTCAATTTCGCCGACTTGATTGAGGGCCAAATACTCCATGGCCTTGTTTGCCTCCTCGGTATGGTAATAGCTATCGGCTTCATCCAGACTCAGTGTATTGTCGGAGCTGATGTCGAGGCTGAGAGCATGGGACACATTTAGATAGTTGCAGCAGCTATTCCACTCCATGTCCAGCACAAATATCAAATGAAAGATCTGCTCCAGAGCCGTGTGAAACCCATCAAATTCCTCGGTTAGCAGGCAGTGCTTGCATATGGAGTTCAGGTACTCCTCATGCAGCTTCGCCAGCTCACGTATCGTAGATACCTTCGGCAGCTGCTCCTCGAAATGGGCGCCAATGGCCTGCAGCACATGTGTGCAGAGATGTGTGTGCAGGCTGCTGATCATGCTGATCAGCCAGAAGCGTAAAATTTCCAATCGGCGCACCGTCAATCCAACCAGATCGAGCGGCCCGTATACCTCTGAGCCCTTGCGCTTGATGAAGTGCATGCTCTCCAGCTTCCATATGGCCCACTTCACCTTCAGCATGAGACGCCAAATCTTGTTATAGGATAGCATTTGTTTCGCCGTAATGATGCGTTCCAGAGCCGTTGACATCATATAGGCCATAGCAATTGCATTCAGTGCCTCGTACACCTTGAGGGAATGAGCTCGCGAACGTGAGACGACCTCCACGTACAGCTCGCAGGCCATGTTCGGATAGTGACGGTCCAGAATGTCGTACAGCTCTGTGGTCAGGTCCGACGACGACGCCCAATTCTGGCCGGACTCGATTTGGCGAAAGAGACTGGTGTAGAACGGATACATTATATAGTCCGCCTGGAACATGAGCACGTTCCGCAGGAAATGCACGTGGTCGGCGATGAGCAGCTCCTCGCGATACCAATGCATCATATATTTGCTGGCCCGATCGCAACGCTGTCGCAGCACCTTGCTGAGAGCACGGGGCATCACTTGCGGCAGCTGCAGCTGGGTGCACTTCTCCAATGCTTCAAGGATGTCTAGCACCTGCAACGGCACCGGCTCCTGCTCCATTTTGATGGCACACGCCCGATCGCATCGTATGTGTTGATTGAGCATGCCAATAAGCCGACGATCGCCGATTTGGGCGGTGGCCAACAGAGTCCGTTCGAAGAACTGTGAGAACTTTTGAGGGGTCGGATTTAAAACGCTTTCGCGCCGTCGACCCTTTGGCTGAGCGCAGCCAGTAAAGATCTTGAGCTCGTCAAAGTATTGCCTGATGAGGTCATCGTGCAGCGGCCTCAACTGCTGGGTGGAGTTCACCAAATCGCCCAGCAAATTGATGATCGCTAGCAATTCCTGTGTCTCGCCCGACTCCATGGCGTACGTGATGAGCAGCTTATAGAAGTCACAGTCCTGCAGCTCTGCCAGAATTGCTTTGTGCTCCGGCGGCGCGTCCTCGGGCAGGCGACGCTCGCATATGCCCTGGCCATCGGTGCTGCTGTATTCCACAATGAACTCCAGCCGGCTGTCGTTCAGCTCCGCGTGCCGCCACCAATTGTCGCTGATTTCGCAGAAGCGCCGCAGCGTCATCAGCAGCAGCGCAGTGACCATCTTCTGGTAGGTCACATGTATCCGAGTGTGCCTGTACAGCTTGGTCAGCAGATAGGCGCTCCTTAGATGCGGCGGAGCATCAACAACGGCATCGGAAGCGACCAGCTGAAGATCCTGCAGCTGCTTGAACTGCTCTCGCATGTGGAGCACAAACCCGATCAGGGTTACGCCCGAGTCCTTCTTGCCAGACGCCCTGTCCAGCAGCCGTCGCTCGAAGACCAACAGCTGCTGCACGATCGGCTGCATGAGATCGCGCAAGCCACCAGCGAAGCACTCCAGGGTGCCCGTCGTCGTCTTGCCGCCAGTGGGCCGCAGCAGATCCTTAACCAATTGACGTAGCCGGTACATTGCCTGCAGCGCCGGCTGCACCTCCTCGTCCAGCGTGCTCTTGAGTGTGCCCTGCGGGAAGACTTAAATTGTCGTGGTTTGAACTACTTCAATGCATCGCTGCCCACTCACATGGCTAACGCTGCAGATGGACACATTCGAGCGGACGATGATTTCCAGCTTCTCTGGCCGCACCTCAAAGAAGCAACAATCGACGGGCTCGAAAAACATGAAGATGATCTCACGGAGCAGGCACATCTCGTTGACCGTCTTGGGCAGCGACTGCTTGATCAGGCTGCGCGAATATCTATTCATATGCTGGACATGAGCAATGGCAAAGTTGGCACAGGGGTTTTTGGTTGGCGTCAGCGTATGCACATTGATGTCGTCGCGCCACCAATGCGAATGGATCGTTTTGGCCAAATGGTCGACGCTGTAATTGCTGACATCTATGGGCGGCCGTGGTGGCTCCAGCGCCTTTAGTTTGGGTAGTGTGCACCAGTTGTGCCGCGACTGTGTACCACTGAATGAAATGCACTCCGGCTGTATAATGGTGAACGTCGTCTTTTTCTTCCGAGCTGTACGCTGCGGCGACGGTACATAGGTATTCGTGCCCATAGGGTAAGCCCGGCAGTTTTCATACACCATCGCCATTTCCTTCTGATCCAGGCTCGTCACGGCATCTTGCTCTGTCTCGTAGTATGAGCTCTCTTCGCTGCTGGCTTCTTCGCTCCAGTCCTTAAAGGCGACAATGCATAAAAACACAATTTGCAAGTGTAAGAAACGAAGGGATAACCTACGCTTAGGGTGCTATCACTGTCGTAGCGTTCGATGGGAATCAAATCTTCGCGTAGATATGCCCCCCAATTAATTTCGAATTCAACGGGATTTGGTTTGGCCGGGTCTCCAGACGTATTGAAGGCCGGGGCCGATTGGATTGCATCTCGTATGGCCACAAGACGCTCCTCCATCAATATCCGGTTGCGTCGATGCATCTGAATCGGTTCGTATGCCATGTGCAGGAGGAAATCCAGAATGGAATATTGTATATCCACTTCGTAGTGATCCTTCCAAACTCCATGGTTCATAATCACAGAGCCCAAGAAGCGTACAGCTTTCGCCTGCTGCATCAGACCCTCAAAGTGGAAGCGATCGACCAGATTTTCGATGGAGCGGCTCACCTGATGGCTATTGGTGCTCAGGCAGCGATGGTTGCGTACCTTGTGCACTGCATATTGAAATAGCGAGTTAAGCTTCACATTGGGTAACTGCAATAGCCGGATTGAATGGAAATTTATTTATTTATTTGGTTTATTTGACTTACGTCCTTTCCAACTAAGCACTTCACTAGCTTCTCCAAGTTCCGCAATACACACGGGTAACGTGGATCCTCTGCCATTTTTTAACTCTGGTTGCTGTTGAAGCTATTACGCTGTTGATTAAAATTCGCTCACATCAGATTAAAAACCAATAAGTTCGAGCAAATGTTTTTGACTACTAATTTAAATGTTTCCTTTACGCATTCTGAGCAGCAATGCGCAAAATTGCGCAAAGCCATTTAATCGAGTGACCATGCTAACGACTTGGGGTGACCCTATATTTGTTATCGGAAAAACGTAAACAAATGCAAATTCCGACACTTGATTAATTTTTGTCAATGAAAAATGTGTCCAAATAACCGAACGGCAGAGCCCATCTATGTCATCCTCGGCTCCGGCGGACACACAGCCGAAATGTGTAAAATCAATCAGGCCCTAATGCAGCACGATGACCTTAAGCAATTCCAGTCCGTACGTTATATTGTGGCCAACAGCGACAACACTTCGGAGCGGCAAATGCGCTCCGCTCTGCCGGCTTTAAAGGACAGCGACTTTATACGCGTGCCGCGCAGCCGCAGCGTCGGCCAAAGTTGGCTCACCAGCATATTTACAACGCTGTGGGCCTTGCTCTGGAGCTGCTGGCTCGTTTGGCGCGATCGGCCCCAGCTCGTGCTCTGCAACGGACCCGGCACCTGTGTACCCTATTGCTATGCAGCATATCTATGGCGCCTGCTCGGCCGCTTGCCCGCCCACAGCAAGATCGTGTTTGTGGAGAGCTATTGCCGAGTCGAGACGCTCTCGCTGAGCGGTCGCCTTCTATTGCCACTCGTGGACATGTTCGTTGTCCATTGGCCGGCGCTGGCGACTCGCTACGTCCAAAAGCCGAATCTACGTTACTTTGGCAGAATTTTATAAGCGATCACAAAACACAAAATAAACTGTATTGCCACTAGACGAATATGCCTCTAGAGAGTATATAGAGCAGCGGGGAAATGAACGGGAGTGCCCGACTGACAGACACCCAGATCCCTGGCCATGAATCACGCCTGTTCCATCCATTCTACATCGCTTGTCTCACTCCATTTCATTGCATCAATTGTATAAATATATATGTATATGTATATGTATATATATGCATATAGTATACCTTATGAGCGCTGCCATCCCCCCCCAATGTTTATATTGATATGCAATGAATTTCGTTATCACAATAAACAAGAAATAAAAGAGCTTCGATTTGCTATTCGCAACATACATATATTATATATATAATTTTTTTATTTGTATTTTATTTTGCCAGCCTCAACTAGTTTTATGCATGTAAAAAAAAAAAAAAAAGATGGAAATTTAAGATGAACGAAATGGAGTTCATAAACAAAACAATTTGAATCAGCACATCCAAAAATTGATATTCAAACAGACAATTGCATATCGGACAACTTGAGTCGTATACAGATATATATAGCTAAATTATTTGGTGCGCTTGCAGATGTTGCGATGCGCTTCCATTTGGTGGCCCAGCAGCTCCTGGCCGCATTTGGGGCACTCTGTGGTCTGCTTGTAGAGCGAGCGCTGGCGCATCTGACGCGGTGTCATGTCACTCTCACTGCTCCTTGGGGACTCACTGGACTCGCTGGATGAGCTGAGCTCTAAGGCAGCTATGTCGGCACTTGAGTAGCCGGAGCTCTTCAAAATCTCACGCTTTGATGTTGCGGACTGGCGCCTGTTCACCTTTGGCTTATGTTTGTTTTTCGGCTTGTTGATGCTGTTGCTGTCGCCGGGCAGTGGGCCGTTCGGCTTAATGGTTGGCGGCGGCACACGAATGGTGATGCTGCAGCCATCAAGATGATTGGAAAACTCTGAACGTTTCATTTTCTCAAAGCAAATGGGACAGCTGGTTATGTCGTTGCCAGCATCGTATTGATAGCGCGAGCTGCAGGGCACCACATCATTCTCACGCTGGAACTCCTGCAGGAGCGTATCCTCGCCGAATATATCATCGATGATCGACTGATCGGCCAGCTCAGCGGCAGCACTCAGTTCACTGATAGTATCATCGTACTCATCATCAATCATAAAGATCTCATCGTCCCCATACAGCGTCTCATCCTCCATCACCTCACGCTTGATGTTGATGGTGCGCTCCTGGCTGGACAATTGTGAAGTAGTTTTGGCAACGGCTGGTGCCGCCACCTTGGGCACCGGCTGCACATCGTCGTCGCTGTCTGAAATATTTATGACAGGCTCGGTCACATCGCATACCATTACATCTTTATCGTAGGACACCCAGCCACCGGTATTTTCGGAAATCCGACGACGCTTGCTTGGATTGTTGCGCTCGGGTTCTGGCTCCTGCTTGATCTCCTTCTTCACCTTCACCTTCTCCTTCTTTTGATCATTGTTTTCGAAACGCTTTGACCATACCTCACGCAAATGATTGAGATTGACAGTGTCCGAGAAGCGAGCAGGGCTGGCAGCGGGGTCGGTACTGCCATTGCTCATACTGTAGCCCTTGCCTTGCATTTCATCTTGATTCGGTAAAGTGGGTTTGACATCGCCTTTGCTGTCCTCGTCGGCGCTGCTTAGGTCGATTAGGTCTTTGAAGCCGACCACATTGTTACGCCTCTTGGTGCCAGCACTAGGCCCGCGGCCACCAAAGGGGTTGCCCGATAAGCCCGGATATGATGTGGGCGGAAAGGCGCCCGGCAGACCGAGAGCCGGCTGCACTTGTGGCAATAGGTTAACTGAAGGCTTTGGCTTGCCAAAATAATTGCGTATATCATCACCAGCTGTTGTTGTTGTTGTTTCATTCTTGAATTTGGTTGTGTACTTCGGTCCTTTGGGTTTTGGCATTGATTTGCTGCCAGCGGGCTTGGCTGGCTCACTCACCTTCTCGAAGGTGCCGCCGCAATCGCGCTGATGCTTGGCCCACCATTGATCGCTCGGGCCGGGCGCACGGTTCGAGGTGCGCTTCACCCAGCCCTGGAAGGGATGGTGAAACTGGCAGACGCCATTGCAGCGCCAAATGTGAGTCTTATAGGCATTCACCTCATCGTGAAAGGTATGATAGACGGTTATATTGGTGCCAGCGACTTTATTAATGATGCCCATGATGCGCTTAAAGTTTGGTCCATGTCCGCCATTACCCTCGCGTATATTGAGCACAAAGCAATAGGCGTGTATCATTTCGTGCTGCCAAAATGGAATACAAATCGTATACGTTCAGATGATATGCCGTAAAGCATGAATGGGGTTCGTGAGCTCACCAGCAATGTTTCGACCAAGTCCTTGCGTGGACGCAGCTTTAGCAGCGGCTCACTGAGCCGTATGATTATCTCCTTGACGAATCGATTGCCACGCTGATAGCAAATGCCAGCACAGGAATACATGCGCTTGCTCCACTCAACAACAACGGCGCCAAGACGCTTCTGAAAAAACTTCTGATCGAAGCGGACAAACATGGCAAATATGTCGGGTGTGGGATCAACTAGCTCCCACTCCGGATGCACTAGATTTTGTGTTTGATCCAAATAGTTATTGTAACCAACTGGCGGCGAGCTGGATGCCTTCATTAAGTCCATATTTTTCTTGCGCTGCATACACACATACAGATAAGGTTTAATAGAAATAAGAAGCGTTGCAATGCGAATTGAAATCTGATATATTTACGCTTGAGGGTGTCTCCTTGTTTATATTATCATTTTTGTTGTTGTTATTGTTTGTGTTGTTGCTGTTGCTAGAATTATGTTTAGAGCTGGTCATGTCGAGGGCAAAGACTTCTTCATTGTCAACAGTTTCATTGTCGCTGACGTCTGCATCTTCGGCATCTATTTCGGCCTGAAGTTTCAGAGCCAGTTGGTAGTCACTATCATCCTGACCTGACTTATTCTCTGTCTTTTCCTAGCCATAGAGTTACAAATTCGGACAAATTCTTTTGTGTGTGCAAAAACTGCGTTGTAACTTACATGAGCTGTTTCCGAATTGCTTTCAGAATTGTCGCCATTGAGCTGCTCCTGTAATTTCAGTGCAAATAGATAGTCCGGATCATCGGACATTTTGTACACAGTAAATGCAATTTAATGCGACCCGTCCACAGCAGGCAACTTCAACGTTCTTTAAAATTCGCAGCAATGTCGCGGCTACTGCGCGATTAGAACACAGCTGTGTGATTTGGAACTTCTGGCAACACTGTTCACAAGTATATTTTTCGATAAATATTTGATGCCCTCTGTTATTGACGACATATGTATATGAAAATAACAATTGTTTGACATTTCAGTTTTTTTCTACTTTTGAAGCCAAAAACTGCAGGCCTACTTTTCCAACTACTACTCCTGCTACCAAGACTACAGCAATAATATAGTTTTTTTTTTTTAGATCTATATTTTGGTATCGATTGGTTTGCTGAATAAATATGTGTGCTTTCGATAAATTACCAATGTATCGGTCCTTGGTTTTTGCATCCAAATGGTAACAAACCGCTCTTTAAATTTGCTAACGTAATCAAGACTAAGCAATGACAGTGTAACATATATAGATCAAAATACCCATAAAAAAAAGAAACAAACAAAACAACAAAAAAACTACATAATAAAATGTACACAATTCTAAAACTCATTCATACACAAATAAATATCCGGGAAATTTAATTCCACTGTTAACCAACTACGTGAGTGCAAGCGAATTTGAGTTATCCAATCTGCAATCGCTCTAATTTATCAGTTAATTGATGTCCCATTTAGTAAGCATACATGCTACCGGGAATAGCCACCAAAGCTGGTGATATGCAAAAGCCAAAGACTATATACGATGGGCAAATCGGGAGCTTATTTAACATTTGCACAGTTCGCGCCAAATAAATTCTGCGAGCTGTGAACGGCACATGTGCACAAGCGCTCACCCACACACGCGCATGTGCACATATGCGAGGGCACGCACGCACGCCAGAAGGAACGCGCTTTTTTTGTTTAAGCACATTTCTTGTTGATAGACGATAAATTGCGTGAATTTCGCAATAAATTTAAAGTTTCTGTCCATTATTGACGGACAGACGGATAGACAAACGAACAGAGTTAATCGAGCCAGCTCGTTGACCCGAAAAAGTATATATATTCATTATGGTGTCTACCGCACCTCCTTCTGCCTGTGACATCCAACAAAGCCACTATACCCTGATTTGCCTGATACAATATAAATAAACTAATACATATATTCCTCTTATAGATAAAAAGTCAAATAAATCGCAAATCACGGCAACTGCAGGCGTTTGCATAATGGAGCCAACTTTAACACCTTACTATGTAGGCCTGGAAAGATTTATGAAAGAGTTCCCTCATCTCGAGAACAATTCTATACAATTCCCGGCCAATGGGAGGTTAAGCAAAGACGAACACATGAACAACAATGCGAACATGGCTAGCAACGGTGAAATTCCAAATCGGCTGAAACCCATTGATTATGACGTCAACAGGTGCACTGATAACAATCTGCTTGTCTTCGAAATTGTCGATCCGAGTCAGATGACGCAGGAGCAGCTAGACTACGTCCAGAACTGTGATCTCTTTTCACCAAACATGATTCCGTCAACGTCTAGTAAGCGCCTGTACGAAAGGCAGGGAACGAGAGCTATAAGCCAGGTAGCATGACTTCCTTCAGCTCAATTCAGTTTCATATGACTATCTGAATTAATTTGCATTTTACTTTTTGCAGGTTGAGAACAATTGGGTGCCATCGTCGGCACCACCATTGCCTGTCTCTGAAGATTTCAATCTTTATACGGAAAATTTTCCACCACTACCAGTGCCAAAGCGCAATGGGATGCGAAAATTTTAACCAGGAATCCATTTATATAAGATGACCTGATTTTTCTATTTGGAGACGGTGAAAGACACATGCACACAGTTTCAGCGTCAGGTTTCATCACGAAATTAGGGTACTTTTACATAAAAATATATTGGATCTGTCACTTTAAATTCCATTTTCTACACATTTTATATAGTCTTATAGTCTGTTTTTATAACAGTTTTGCCAGTAATTTTCGTACTTAAGAGAAAACTATGAAAATATGAAGCCTAAAATGAAAATGGTGCTATGGCATTGAAGCCAAACCAATTGTATTACAATTAAAAATTATGTAAGGAATAGTATTTTTATATACATATCCATTGTTATTACAAATAAAAACGCCTATTATCAATATTATGTTAATTAATTTAACAATACGCCCTTTTTGATAGCTATACGCATCTTTTTCGAATAGCCGTTAATCATAAGCTGTCTACTATTCTAACGGGACTTGAGAAATTTGCTACAAAAAGTGACCAAGTTTTTTACCTAAACAAAAATACTGCAAAAATACGGTAACAAACAAAATTGTCATTATGAGCTGCCACCTCGATAAGAAATCGGAATTCACGTATTCCAATTTAAAAATAAAAATAATATTTAATACAACCAAAGTATTATGCTTTGATTTATTTATTCAATTATTTCATTATTGATTGCGATTTAAAATAAAAAAATTTTTAAGAATCTCCAGCTTTGGCAAAAAATTTGCAACGTCTGGCAGCCCTGGTCGGACGATAGTAGGCGCTGCTGTGGAAATCTGGCCTTTGAGTCCAATCTGAATATTTTGAAGCAGTTTCATTTGATATAGAACAGAGGACAAAAGCAGTAAAATTCTAATGGATTTTGGACGCGACAACAATCAGGACTTTTTCGAGAAACTGCACAGGTGAGCCGTGCCGTGCCGTGTCGTGTCGTGTCGGATAACTAGCCAAATGCCTAATCTCTGTCGCTTGCAGCACTGATGGCCCACGTAATTTACGTCAGATCTTTGAGGACGATGACAAACCGTTGCTAAACGAGTCCAGCAATCTGCGCTATCAGCCACAGTCGTCCACAAAGCAGCAGGAGCAGCAGAATGAACAACAGCAGCAGGATGAACAGCAACAACAACAATCGCCAACACCGCAGCTACAAGAAAAGCTCAAAGGAATGATGATTGCCTCGATTTCGCGGAACAAGCGTGATGTAATGGCAGTTGAAAGCTGGAGCACGGTGGTGGCCAAAGTGGCGCACGGATTCAATGGCAGCGAAAATGTTGGACGCGTGGGCGTTGCGCTCTCACGGAATGGTGCCGGAGCTGCCAAGCTGGTCGTGTACAAGAGTCGGACACAGCTGTTGAGTACCCTGCTGCTGACCAAGTCGGCACAATCCTCGTCGCCGCGTATCGGGTCAGCCAATGTGATACTACGTGAATCATATATGCAGTTCTACGACGATGAACAGCATTTCTGGAGCCTGCGGTTTGAGGTTGCCAAGGATGAGGAGGAGTTCACCGCTGCCTTAATGAAGCTTGGCCTGCCCATCGAGGAGCTGCGCATCAATGAGGTTGACAAATCAAGCAATGACCCGCTATCCACATCGAATACATTGCCGCAGGCGCAGTTGGCACCGGCGCTGAGGCAAAAGATCTCCGAAACGTCAGGGTCACTTGCTAATCCAGAGGCATTGCCCAGAACCTTCGACAGCGAAAGTGAATCACCACACTCCACAGAAGACAGCGTTACCACACACCGGGCACGCTCGTTTAAGTATTCTCAGAAGACATTGCCAGCGAAGAGCACCAAAGTGTCGCTGCCGAAGAAGCTAGATCCGAATAAGTCTTCCGCGACGCCCTCTAGCAAACTGGAGCTGTATCTTGATGAGCAACGGGCCACTGGCCATGCCATGGACAAGAAAATGGACACCATATTGCAGGCCATGTGCCGGCTGACAAGCAACAGCAATTTGCCATTGAAAGAGAGCAGCGGCGATTCGATGGTCGTCTCGATTGAGCATAAGGATTCGAGGAAACTGGATAGTATTCTGCAGGCGATGAGCCGGGTGGCCAACAACAGTGGGATGCAACAGTTAGGCGAGAGTCTGGACACAACTCGCGGCAACACAGACAATGAGGATGAGCTGCTTGAGCTGGAGCAGAAGCTGCTCGATTTCAAAAAGGAGAATCGTTCGCTTATGAAGAGCCTGCGGGCGAAAGAGCAGGCGCTCGCCGATCTGCGCGCCTCCACTTGTGCCCTCTGCGAGGAGCTGCTGGCCCAGAACAGTGAGCTCAAACAGCAGAATACAGCGCTCATTGCGGCTATGACCAATCAGAGCAGCTCCACCTCTCTCACAGCCATTGTTCCCGTTGGCAATTCGGCATTCACTGTCGGCGACTGCGAGAATTGCGAAAAGTACTTGACAAAGATATCGGGGCTGGAGCGTCGCCTCTCCACACTGCAGAGTGCTCTGCTCAATTATACGGCCAGTGGCCAAACGACGCCAGCAGCAGCAGCAACAACAACAGCAACGACAACAAGCCTATCGACAGCACAGGCACCGCCCCAGGCTGCTCCACCGCCACTCTAGAGATTAGGGCATTTCATCTTGACCAAAATGTTCTACATTGTATTATATTTACTGTATTACTGGCGCGCGTGCGTGCGTGTGTTCCTGGTGTGAGTGTGTGTGTATGGGTGAATGCGTATGTGTATGTGCACGCACGTTAATTTAAGTGTTGTCTACATAATATGTTAAATTATCAATTAAGACCGTTTTCGATCAAATGCCTCCTCTTAAATAAAACATAAAAAATTGAAGAAAATCAATAAATTTGGCCTGTAGTGCAATCGGCAACAAATCTCATGTTTCCCGTTAACCAAAAATACTGCGTCAACTATGTATAATTTTCGTGATTATTAAATGTAAAAGTCCTATAATAAGTTGAATTGTAAATAATAGTAGTTGCCGCCAATAGTCCTAAATAAATCTGACTATACAATTGAAAGAAAAGTCTACATATGTATATATCACTCTGGTTAGTCAAAGTAAGGGAAGGTAGCGCGTGCGCATGACGTCACAATTGCCATGCTTTGCTTTGCATAATTGCAAAATGCAACTATGCGTGCTTACTGTTATTCGTGAGCATGTATGATGCCCATCCTTAAATATATTTGCAAACAACGTAATATATTTATGTAGCTAATCGTAGCTGCAGATGAAGAGTAATATAGCCTTGGTTGGGTATCCAAAACTTAGCACAAGAAATACTTACTACACAATTTAGGCTGATCTCGACACTTATCCAATCGGACATACATATGTACATACATATACATACATTCGTGTCGATAAGCAGCAGCGCCCATACAAATTAACAGTAAACAATATACTTATGTATATGTATGCATGTATATAAATTGATATTGAACAAATTTGTACAAACTAATTTGTTTTATTTGCAAATCATAAATGACTTCTTTCAAGAGAGGATTGTCAACTAAAAACTAATACGAGTTCCATAGTGGCTTCATGCCTGTGTGTCTGTGTGTGTGACAGAATGTAGGTGCATGTGTGTCTGTGTTTGTGTAGTGTGCGTGTGGATTGGAAGTTCTGCTTTTGGTTGAGGAAGCGCAGGATAACGAAATTGGCTTCACAGATTCATCCATGCAATATATGGTACTAATAACTCTAGCCTAAGTTGTTCTAATTTCTCATTTCTCGCTTCGTTTCATTTGTTTTGCCTTTTAACTAAATGCCATTGCAAGTGCTTTGGGTAGTCGTTCTTAGCTAGTTAGTAGGTGCTGCTATCGCTTTGACTGCTGAGGTAACTGCTGGCACCTGCTGCACTGCCAGCGCCGCCAGTGCCGGCTCCGGCATTGACGCTAGTGCGATGCCTCTTGCGCTTGGACTTGGATTTTTTGCGACGCAGCGCTGTTGTCTCAGCTTTGCGTTTATATTTGCCCTGGCGTTTCTTTTTACGCCCATACTCATCTGATTCGCTGGTGCTGGACTCTTCGTTATCGCTGGAATCGGATTCGGTGTCGCTGGATGAATCACTTGACGATTCGCTGTCCGACGATGAGGTTGATGAGGTGCTGGAGGAGTTGCTGCTGCTAGTGCTGGCAGCTCGACGACGCTTCGATTTTTTGCTGGTGCGTTGTTTCTTCTGCTTCTTAGAAACATCTGATGATTTACTGTTAGCTTTAATCTTTGACTCCTTGTGCTTCTTGCTCTTTCTCTTGCGTTTCTTGTGCCGTTCAGCTTTCGTGTGTTTCGATGCGACTGTTTTGCTGCTGCTGCTGCGCTTGATGTGTTTGTTGCCGCCGCTGCTACTGCTGTTTTTCTTATCTGGCTTGGTTGCCTCTGCTGCAACTGGTTCAATATTGCCCTCGGCTTTCAGCTCCTGGGCCCGCAGTTCGGTCAACGGCGTTAAATAATCGAGCTCCGAGTCAGAGCTGGTGCTTTCCACATCGAGCAATATCTCCTTGTTGGGATCAACCTAGGCGATGGGCGGAATTTGTTATGCTCTGGCCTTGTCTACTTGCCATTTTGCCAGTGCATAGCGGCTTTTGCTTACCTTGAGAAAATTGCGGCATTGGTAGGTCAGGTGACCCGCGTAGCCGCACTTCTTGCATGCCGAACGCAACGTATCTTTGTTGGAATTAGCTAGCGGAAAGTTCATCTCGCTTGCAGTTCTTGTTTCTTTCTCTTATTTCAATTTTACTTGGCCATTAATTAACGTGATTGCGGCTCTGGCGTTTAGTTTGATCTGCCTTAGCTACCACACGGCGGCTGTTGTTGTTGTTCGGCTTGTATCGATACAGCTATCGATAAGCACGCGATAGCCATAAACGGGACAGGCACCAGAAAGTCGTTCTCACTGACACCGTTACAAGAACTGACCTGTTTGCTTTCGCAATGCAATGGAATGAAAAAGTCAATGATCAAGTGATTTTTTTGAATAGGTGGGCTTTAATAATATTTCTCAAAATTTTCAATGTATTGAAACATAAGATATACATTGATTTAATGGAATTGTTTACTGATTCTCTGATTCTAAAGCTTGACACATTTCAATTAAATTGCTATGGTTAACAAAAATATGTGTTTCTGTTCACTCAATATGCGTTTTTTAGCGTTAAAAAATATGAATAGAGCACGCTCATTGATACATGGTAATAATGCATTTTCGCATTCGCTATTTTCGATTAATGTATATATTGATTCTTTTTGCAAATTGCACTAGTAAACAATGCAAACAATCGATAATTGCCATCGATAGTGTTATTGTACTCGTGGACACTTGCCTATCGAGTAGTAAAACAAATTTTGCAGTGCAAGTGTGTCCAGTGTATGATAGATGTGTCAGAGTATTGGCAATTGTTGTAAACGAATTCGCCGTGCGTTGACAACTGGAGTGTAGCAAAGTGCTAGCAGGTTTCCAACAAAAAGCTTTCACCTCTTTTTGCACGCCATCACTCACACACACACACACACAATACACAATACAGAACAAACACTCACTGCACAAATAGAACAATATCTGCAACTTCAATTGAATTGGGAAACCCCCCAGCAAGATGCAACAGAACTCGGCCAGCAATCCGTTTTCGGTGGCTGCCTATGGCGAACGACCCCAAATGGGGCTGGACGTTGAGTTCGGAGCGGATCCGGCCAGCGGTGCAGCATTCTTCCAAAGCGATGGCCGTAAACATGACGATCTTAAGCAGATGCTCGACAGCAACAAGGATGGCCTTAAGCTGGAGGCCATGAAGCGCATCATTGGTATGATTGCACGTGGCCGAGATGCCAGCGATCTGTTCCCGGCTGTAGTCAAGAATGTGGTATCCAAGAACATTGAGGTAAAGAAGCTGGTGTATGTGTACTTGGTGCGCTATGCCGAGGAGCAACAGGATTTGGCGCTGCTCTCCATATCGACATTTCAGCGTGCACTCAAAGATCCCAATCAGCTGATACGTGCGTCCGCCTTGCGTGTGCTCTCTTCCATACGGGTCAGCATGATTGTGCCCATCGTAATGCTGGCAATCCGCGACAGCGCCGCAGATCTCAGTCCCTATGTACGCAAGACGGCGGCGCATGCCATACCCAAGCTCTATTCGCTGGATGCTGACCAAAAGGATGAGCTGGTCACGGTGATTGAGAAGCTGCTCTCAGATCGCACCACCCTGGTTGTGGGCTCCGCAGTGATGGCCTTCGATGAGGTAGAGGCTTCGACATGCTATTCGAATACTTTCATGTCATTGATGACGGTTTCTTTCATTTGATTCTGATTCAGGTTTGTCCGGAACGCGTGGATCTGATACACAAAAACTACCGCAAGCTGTGCAATCTGCTTGTGGATGTGGATGAATGGGGTCAGGTGATCATCATCAATATGCTGACTCGCTATGCGCGCACACAGTTTGTGGATCCCAATGCGGACGAGGAGCACGGCCAGGGCGAGTCCCTGGATGCCGATGCGCCGGCCAATGAGCGATTCTATGACGAATCCTCAAGTTCCAGCAGCGACGAGGAGGCCAGCAGCGATGACGAGGCACCAGGCCAAACCAAAGCCAAGTCCAGCAAGTCGAGCAGCAGCAACAACAACAACAACAACAACAACAACAACAATGACAAGAATAAGGCTAAGGATAAGGAGAAAGACAACGACAACAACTGCAGCAACAGCAGCAGCAACAACAGCTACCACATCGATCTCGACCATCGCCTGCTGTTGCGCCAGACCAAGCCGCTGCTGCAGTCACGCAACGCCTCCGTTGTGATGGCCGTCGCCCAGCTGTATCACCATGTGGCGCCCCGCAACGAGGTGCAGCTGATAGCCAAGGCACTCATCCGTCTATTGCGATCCCACAAGGAGGTGCAGAGCGTGGTGCTCAATTGCATTGCATCGATGTCGGCGCGTCGCAAAGCGATCTTCGAGCCCCATCTGAAATCGTTCTTTGTGCGCACCAGCGATCCAACGCATCTCAAACTACTCAAGCTGGACATACTCACCAATCTGGCGTCTGCCTCGAGCATATCGCTCATCTTACGCGAGTTCCAAACCTACATCTCCAGCAATGATCGGCCCTTCGTGGCGGCCACCATTCAGGCCATTGGACGCTGTGCGGCGAGCATCAAGGCTGTCACCGAGACCTGCCTGAGCGGCCTCGTCCATCTGCTCTCGAATCACGATGGTGAGCTATAGCTGATTCAATATCAATCAAATCCGAATGCCCTAATCCTTTCCTACTCGAATCTCAATTTAGAGCACGTTGTCGCCGAGAGTGTGGTGGTCATCAAGAAGCTGCTGCAGAGCAAGGCCGCCGAGCACTATGAGATTATCACCCAGATGGCCAAGCTGATTGACTACATCAATGTGGCAGCTGCCCGGGCGGCCATCATCTGGCTAATTGGCGAATACAATGAGAAGGTGCCGCTGATAGCGCCCGATGTGCTGCGCAAGATGGCCAAATCGTTTGTGGACGAGCAGGATGTGGTCAAGCTTCAGGTGCTCAATCTGGGCGTCAAACTGTATCTGACCAATCCGGAGCAGACCTCGCTGCTCTGCCAGTACGTATTTACGCTGGCCCGCTACGACACCAACTACGATGTGCGCGATCGTGCGCGCTTCTTGCGCCAGTTCATCTTCCCCGCCAGCGGCGGCAGCACCGTGCTCTCCCAGCATGCACGGGAGATATTCCTGGCCGCGAAGCCGGCCCCAGTGCCGGAGAGCAAGTATCGCGATGGCAATCCCTACCAGCTGGGCTCGCTCTCTCACTATTTGAATATGCAGGCAACGGGCTACAAGGAGCTGCCTCCCTTCCCCGCTGTGGCGCCCGATTCGAGTGTGCGCAACATTGCTGGCTATATGCAGGAGAAGCTGCCCGGCGAGAGTCCGGCGCGCAGCAAATCCTCGTCGCAGGGCGCTGCCAAGGGGGCGGGCGACAAGGGCTTCCTATCCGAATCAGAGAAGTCATCCGCATACACCGGCTCCAGTGGCAGCAGCAGCGGCAGCAGCGGCTCCTCTGGCAGCGACGGCTCCTCCGGCAGCGACAGCGAGCCGGAGCCGGAGCAGGGGGCGACGCAGCCGTCGAAGGCCGATCGGATCCAAGCACAAGGCAAGGCGACTAAGGCGGCCGTTGCTAGTGCCCAGCTGATCGATGACATCAACAATAGCAGCAGCAGCAGCAACCCGATCGATCCGCTGGCTGTGGCTGCCGGTGCCGCCGTCGCTGCTTCCTCAACGGGCAACAACAACAACAACAATGCTGTCGCCAACTCAGGCACCTCCGACAGCGGCGAATCGTCGTTCTACAGCGGCAGCAGCAGCGACGAATCCGACAGCGACTCGGCCAGCGACAACGAGCAGCAGCAGCAGCAGCAGCAGCAATCGCAAGCGCAGTCAAAGAATGCTTCATCCGCCGATCAGAAGCAGGCGAAACCACAGCTGGAGCCACAGTCGCAGTCGTCAGCTAAAACCAATTTGGATCTGCTGCTCGATCTGGATGATATACCGCCCATTGGGCCAGTGATGACGCCCTCGTTAGGGGGCTTTCTTACACCAGGTGAGATCTGCTCTCTCTCTCTCTCTCTCTCTCTTTCTCTTAAGAGATTTGCTCAGCGATTCATATGTTCCATTTGCAGGCACTCCCATGCTGCCCGGCCAGGCCGCACTGCAGCCGGTGCAGGCGAGCAATCGCATCGAGCTGGTTGGACCCTCGCACACAGAGTTCAAGCACAAGGAGCTGCTGAACAAGGTGAGCGGCCATGGGCTGCAGCTGTCGTATCGTTTCACGCGTGCGCCGCATCTATATTCGGCGGCCATGTGCTCCATTGAGCTGCAGTTCCAGAATCGCAGCGACCAGGTGCTGACCAACATACGGATGGGCCAGCAACAGCTGCCGCCGGGCATGCAGCTGAGCGAGTTTGCCCCGATCGCCCAGCTGCAGCCGGAGCAGCTGGCCAGCGGCATTCTGGGCGTCGATTTCAATGACACAACGCATGCCATTGACTTCGAGCTCATCTCCAGCGGCGGCTGTGCACGGGTGCAGCTGAAGCCGCCAGTTGGCGAGCTGGTGCGCTCTGTGCAGATCAGCGAGAGCTTTCACAAGGAGGAGCGCGCCAAGCTGCGCGGCATGAACGAGCACCAGTGCGAGCTGCGCGGCGTGCAGCGGGACCTCACCGATCTGCTGGCGCTCAAGCAAAAGGTCTACGAATGCATCAATGTGGCCCACACGTACAGCTCGGCCAGCAATCAGCTCCATTGCTTTGCCGGCCAAACGCTGAGCTCCAAGAGTCTCGTGCTGCTCACCCTGCAATGGCAAACGGACGAGGCGCTCACGCTGCTGGTCAACTGCGAGAAGATGGTGATCGGATCGATGGTGCTCAACGAGCTGCGCAACGCGCTGCAGCAGAGTTTTGTCATGTGAATTGCGATGGATGCGTATGTGTATATGTATGTCTATATACTATAGATGATCAGCAGTCACATTTAGCCAGGGCAACACGAGATGGTTTCTTATAGAAGCAGTCGCCGCACTATGTAAAGCTAAGCAGAACAAAAACAATACAACCAACTAAACCTATATATGTACATGTATATATGTATATATGGGGATATATGTCCATATATATGTATATACATATATCTCTGTACTAGCCTAGATTAAGCCAGACGCGATTCCATGCAGCTTAAATGAATGTAAGAGCTAAGCAACAATTTATATAGTCTCATCTGTGTCTCTGTGTGTGTGGGTGTGTATGTATGTCTACATATAAATGTGTATGTGTATGTATGTATATATAATCTGTAACTACCTTAAGTATCCTATATATATATATATGTATATGTACGTACATGTTTATATATTCATGTGAACTCTAGCAATCGTGTTTGATGTTGTAACTCTGTTGCCTTCGTGCTCTATGCGGCCTTTCTCAAATCGTAGCATAACATAGAAGTTCTCTCTATATAGATATATGTATTGATAAATATATATGTATATACGTAATATATGTATATATATATTTGTCTAAGTGTCGTAATGTTAACTGAATTGTTGCCTCTTCAAATTTACTTTATTGAAAATTATTTTTGCTTATATATGTATATACATACATATACATATTTATATATAAGAAATATATACACATCATGTACATGGCCTTTTGAGCATTTAGAAAGAGAAAGATAGAGCAATAGATAGAGAAAGAAGAAAATGCTTAAGCTTGCGCTTTTGTTTTCTATACATCAATATATATGTATGTATATATATGTAAATCGATTGTAAGACTATTTTCATGCCAGCCAATGTTTAGCAGTTGATAAACTCTATATATATATATATATGTGTATGTATATATAGATGTGCATATGTATTGCTGGAGCTTAGCTCCAATCTGTAACCCATTTATCTAAATGTCTATTTTGAAAGATTCAATATTGCGCCGCGCTATAACTAAGCCGTTTCCTACGCCAACTTTTCAAGCTCCCCCCATTTTAATACTAGCTAAATCTTATTCATATTAAAGAGAGAGATATATATGCATATATATGTACATCAAAGATTTTTCGAGGCATCTTTGTTGTTCGTTTCGAATAAATACTTCTTTTTTTTATATAAATATATATACATATATTCAATGAGCGATTCGCGATTCCAAACTAATGAAAATCCAATTAAAAATCATATGTTTATTATTATTATATATTATATATTATATATTATATGCTTTTAAAAATTACGCTAAATGAACAAAAATCTATTGAAATAAACGGAATGTTTTAAAAAACGAAAATAACGAAATGTTTTCTTCTCTTGAGACTTTGAAGTATACTCGGACTCAAGAGAGCATACGTAGGTCGTCTTCGTCTCAATATACCCCACCTGCATCTAAAATTTGTCTAAATCTCAACTCGAAATAAAACAAACTTTTATGTTTTTTTTTTTTTTGCTTTTTCTAATTTATTGTGATTTTTGAGTTTTTTTTTTCATCGTTTTGTTGTTGTTGTTTCTGCTTGTCTTTTTTGTTTTTGCTTTGATTTGCACAATTAAAAAGCTCAATTTCATGCTTATAATATAAACCATTAAGATTTTAGTTAGCTAGATTAGTTGTTGCACAGCTGCACTTAAAAATTTGTTTGTTTTTTGGTTAGGTTTAGGTTTTGTAGGTTTTTGCGTTTGGAGGTTAAGTTTAACTGTATTTCTTCAAATCGAACAGTAAGAACGGGCAACTAAGTGTTAGAGTGTGTTAGAGAGAGAGGGTGGGAGCAAGAGGCTGTGTTGAGTAGGTGAATGAACTGCTTGCTGTGTGGGTGGTAGGTGAACTGCTTTGCCAATGGAACTGCTTGCTGTCGGTAAATGGGCGCAAAATTTGAATTCCTTTTGCTCGTTCGTAAGACTTAGATAGAAGGAGGACTAGTTAGAGAATTGAATTGGTATTATTAATTGGTTAAATTGTGTTTATGTGTTTAGCCAAATGAATCTTAAATGATGGAGAGTATGTTTGACCTTATGCATGCTGTGATTGGATAGAATGTCGATGAGTTTGTAGATAATAGCGGGGATTATTATGTGGTTGTTGTTTTTTGGCTTAGAATGAGCAATGCATATATATGTATATATGAATATATAGATTAGGCCTATATGTATATATATGTAAGTATATGTATGTGTAGGATAGGTAGGCATATGAGCATGGATAGCGTTAAGTGTTGCGTTGTTCTTTAAAGTATTCGTTAAATGAAGTTTCGTTCAGTTTTCGTATGTATATAGTATTCATATGTCATATATCATGTATACTTATACTATATTTATATATGTATGCATATATGTATATATATATAGATATAGTATTATATAATCCGGACATTGTTTTCATATTTCATATAAAACTAGTTTGTTTGTTTTTTTACGTATATATATAGTTATATATATATGTATATGTATATATTATTTATGTATGTATATGCAGGTATTTTTATATATATGTATATATATATTTATGCACACATACACATATGCTTGCTGTATGCTTGTATGTGATGTATATGATTTTTATATATTTATATATATATATATTTATTTATATATATGTCTAGGGATGATTTTCAATCACTTATTGTTACTTACGGTGTTTTGTATAATGTATGCTTTGCTTGGACTGATCGGACGCTTTGAGTTTTCTGAGCTTTCTTCTAAGCGGTTCTCATATTAGCATTTGCTTTCTCTTTCTTGCTTACTTTTGATGACATATAAAGCATGTTGTGTGTGTGTGTGTGGTGTGTGTTTCATTTAAATGTAAGATCAATCAAGCACCAGGCGCTTATCTCTCAGCTTTAGCTAACTAGCTAAAGAGAGAGAGAGAGACATATAGATGTGTCTATTTCTTTCCTTGACATTACTTGATGCATTTGAAGTTCTTCTGTCAAATTTAACAAGCAGTGTCAACTGCATGTTAAATATTAAACATATGGTTTAAGGAATTTTCTTGAAACACAAAATCAAAATCAAAGTTAAATATTTAACAGACCTTGGAACAACTGCTTGTCAGCTAACATTAGCTTTGACATGGACATTGGACAAAAAAAAAAGGAAATAAAAAGGAAAGTTATATGTGTGTGTGTGTCGTGCGTAAATTTGTAATTTTTCAGTATTTTTCAGTATTTTGCAGTATTTTTGTAGTACTTTTTTCTTTGCTTTTCAGATCTAAACTTAGTTTGAAGCTAGGGCATATTTGTATACATATATTGATGTCTGTGTGTATGTGGGTGTGTGTATGAGGGGGCAGGGGATAGGTTAATGTAGTTTTGATTACGCCATTATTATTCAGTTATATGTATGTATATATGTATATATAATGCTTGCATATAATGCTATATATACTCGCGTGTACTTCTTTCATATACGTATATCATTATATATATGTATATACGTATATAGAGAGCTATACACATAATGCATAGATGCAGAAAATGTTATAGTTGCTGCTGCTGCTGTTGTTGCTGTTGCTGTTGTTGTTCTTCTTGTTGTTGTTATATATCCTTGGAGTATCCTGCTAGTTAGTGGCTTAACTTTAGTTTTTAGGGACTAAGGCCGGCAAATCGTGTCGCGTGCTTAAAGTTTCTTATACCAATATAGATAATGCTCGCCATCCTCGACCATTAGCTCATCGACACCTAAGAGTGAAGAGAGTGAAAGTATATCGATTATTATATGTATGTATATAGACAACAGATAGAGATTATATAGATCGGGTTAGCGCTACCCACCAACAGGCGCAATAAGCTGATTCCCAGGCGTATTATTTGGATCGGGTAGTTCGGGCAATCTGTATAGCAGCCAATAGTGATATCTAGATGTGGATAAATGTGGATTAGTGCTATATATGCATGTAATCTCCCATCTGGTGCGACTTACCCTCGCGGTTCCTCGTTCTTGCCATAGAGCGTGTGCACATAATGCCCATTGGGCCACTCGCGCGCCTCGAAAATGAATCTGCAGCGGGAAGAATAGAGAGTTTAGAGAGGTATACCTACAAGTAGGTAGTCTAGATAATGCATTGTGGATCTATTGATTCGACCTAGAACTATCTATCCTGTTAATTTCAGACTAGATTTGATATGCTACTCCATACTTATAGAAATGGGGTTTTGGGATCTGGCTCAGATCAGAGTGGGTCCTAACCTTGGATCCATTTCGGCTGCCTGTGTCATGGCCTTGAAGAAGCTCGTGTTCTTTGGCGAGACGAGGGAGAGGGAGAAGGCCTCGGTCACATTGGAGCCCACCCAGAGGGTGTAGGTGTACGAGATGTTCTTGGCGTCCGACTCCTCGGCCGAGGAGCTCAGTCCGAAGGGCAACGCCAGCTTTGGTTCACCGTTCTCTGCACAACGGGAAGGATGTTAGTATGGGCCGGTAAAGGAATCGGGGTGAATGGATTGGGCTCACCTGTGGGATCGCTGCTCTCGCGTATGACATGGTCGCATTGGAGGGCGCGCACTGCGCCCAATCCCTTCCAGCCGAGGGCCAGGATGATGTCGGCGGTGAGGCCGACGCCAATGTCCGGCTCCTGGCCGTCCTGGAGCGGCTCCTCGCTCCAGCCGCCGTCGGCGCGCTGCCTGCTCAGTATGTACCGTGAGGCAGCCGTGCGATTCCAGTGGCCGGCCGGATCGTACTCCAGATCCTGGAGCGCCTGCATGGCCAGCGCTGTGCTGCGCAGCGAGCCGAAGCTGCCGCGCTGATCCTGCAGGCTGGCCAGGCCGCGGGCCGGCCGGCGCACAAAGTGCTGCAGGTGGCGATGACGATGGTCGGTCACGATGCAGCGCAGCGCCAGGATCACCATGGCGATGGCATCGACGCTCTGGTCCGTCACGCCGCTGGCTATGTCCAGGAGCCGGCGTATTTGGCGCTTGCGCACATGCGCTGCCGAGCTGCAGGCGGAGAGGGTGGTCAGGGCGAACTCGATGTCCTGGGCGGGCTCGTGATGCTGCAGCGTGGCCACTAAATCGTGTCCATGGAAATGCTTGGGATCCTTGCACAGAGAGCCCAGGGCCAGCACATACCGTGCCAGCTTGTCCAGATTGAGCGGCTTGGGCAGCGTATGGTGGCGATCGAGCATGGCCAGGATCTCGATTTCCATCTCCTTCACGGAGAGCATGTCCTCCAGCTCCTGTATCACCTGCAGATGGGCATCGGCACTCTCATTGGGATCCCGGCCGCCGGAGAGCTCCTTGGCCAGGATCACCACGTGCGTGTCGTTGCCCCAGCCATAGTCCGAGGCGCGTTTCTCCTTCAGCCAATCCAAGGCACGCAAAATCGCCTCCTGCTCGCCTTTGTTGGGCGTGGCCGAGCCAATTATCTCGTGCGGCGGCGCTGCCGCAGTCGACGTCGCAGTCGCTGCTGACTCTGCCGTGCCGTTGCCGTTGCCGTTACCTGTGGGCGGCAGCGCTGCAACAGCGGCGCCGACGCTGGACGTGGTCTCCTGCTGCTGCTGCTGCTCAATGGCGGCCAGCGTAGCGGCAGCGCTGCTAGTTGTTGTTGTCGTTGTCGTCACTGCTGTCGCTGCGCTGCTGCTGCTGCTGGTGCTGCTGCTAGTGCTGCTGCTAGTGCTGCTGTTGTTGCTGTTGCTGTTGTTGCTCTGCTCAGCGCTGGCATCGCTGCTGTTGCTGTTGCCGCTGCCGGTGCTAACGGTAAAGTTGTCGTAGTCAGCGCCCAGGGGCTGCTGAGGCAGCGGCGCGGCTGTGCTCGAAGTAAAGCTGGGACTGCCCAGCACGCCGGCTTCGACAGCGGGCAGCGTTGCGTTCTCAGTCAGCGTCAGCGCCGGCAGCGCGATGAGCAGCAACAGCAGCGGCAGTGAATGCATCTTTGTTGTTGTTGGTGTTGCTGTTGGTATTCCTTTTATGATTATGCTCAGTCAGCTGGAAAAAGAGAGAGGAAGAGGTAGAGGGAGAGAGAATAAGCAACGAGTGAAGCAAAAGGCAAAAGTCAGCAACCAGGAAGATGCAAGGGCAGCGAGCGAGAGAGGCGAAGCGGGGCCAGTGCGCAGGCAATGGCGGCAATGGAGGCGTTGCCTTGAACTGAATTCGCTGCACACCAACACTCACACAAACACACACACACACATATACACGGACATATTGCATATTACATTTTTGCTAACGTCATGCAATTATCGATAATTATAAGCAAAGATCGATATGCCGTCCATTGCCCACACTATTCTGTGCCGGTGTGTGTGTGTGTGTGTCAATTAGTCATCATAAAACTAGACAGAAAGTTGCCAAGCAGCAAGGCGCGCGACACACACAAAGGAAACCAAGCTCTCTGTGGGTGTATCGATGCATGGGTGTGCGTGCGTGTATGTGTGCATGGGAGAGAGAGAGGGAGAGGCGGAGAGCACGGGCTGGGCTTGCCGCTGTATGAGCAATAAAAGTTAATTAAGTGGCAACAAAAGTGTTGTGCTGCCGCTTACATAATGCAATAAATACGGCAAGGATGTGCCATGAGCAGCGTCATAAGCAGAAGCAAAAATTGTTTTTAATCAAATTAATGACACAAAGCAGCGACAGCGGCAGCAGCAGCAGCAGCAATAATAGCAAACAGCAACAACAACAAAGTCAGTAAAGCTGCTGCTGCTACTGCTGCTAGGTGCCGGAAAGTCTGCAATGACAACGGCAACACTGGCGCCTGCTGTGCGTGCTTGCAGGACAGCAACACTGGTGCCCCCCGCCTGTTGTTGCTGTTGTTCATGTTTTCGCGTAATTAACTGCACTTTATGAACACTCACGCTCACGCGGATTCGCACTCTCTCCTGCCATCTCCATCTCTCTCTCTCTCTCTTATGACACTTGCTCAACTTTAACTTCATTATGCTGCCTGCTGTCGACTTACCTGCTAAGTCTTTGTCACTCCCTTTCTCACTCTCTGCTCGGGCTGTCGCTCTCGTGCTCGGTCGCTTTGCGCTTTGTATGTTTGTCGTCTATTATCCGTTATTGCTATTGCTATTGTTGTTGTTGCTATTGCTGCGTTTTGTGGCCTCTCGTTGTTGTTGTTGTTGTTGTCGTTGTCTTGTCTTGTTATTGCTGCTTCTGCTGCTGCTGCTGCCACTGATGTCTATTGATTTTTTATGCCAGGACTAGGCGACGTTTGTTTAACTCTGTTCAAATATTAGTTGTTGTGACTGTAGTTGTGCGCGCACACACATTGGCTCGCACAATCAATAAATTATGAATGGCTAATCTTGTTGTTGTTGCTCTTGCTTTTGTTTTATATAATCGCAGGACACTGTGTGGTATATCCCTATATACTTGCACGCATATACATATAATACATATATTAGATATATATATGTATATATTTGTGAGTGGGCTTCTTCTATAATTGCTAATAACGGTCTGAACTAACGGAACTTTGTGGTATTAGCAGCATATCGGCTGCCTGCTCTCAGCTACACGCACACGCACACCCACTCACTGGGACAGGGACACGCACACGGACACTGACTCACACAGCTGTTCGTTGCAAAAGTAACGGCACTGAAGCTGCGTTTATTTCACGATTCCAATTGGTTGTCTAACTATTGTTGTTGTTGCCTTCGATGCTTCCTCTGCTGCTGCAGTTGATCTTGTTGTTATTGTATTGTAGATGCTGGCATTGCTGTTTAGTTACTTAAGCTGCTATCGTTGTTGTTAGTGTTGTCTGCACTGACAGTTGTTCAATCAAGTTGTTGTGGCGGTTGCCGTCCGCTCTCGACTGACTCTTTATAAGACAGGCACTGCACGCACGGCTAACAAAATAACACACAAAAAAAAAAACATGTCTGTACGTGCCGTGCTGCCACTATTCATAGGGCTACGTGCAGGATATACGCGCGATATGGCAGCTCGCTTCAGCCTGGTTGCACGAATGGTTGAATTCAAAATGGGTGTGTGTCAAAGCTAAGGTGTGTCTGTGCTAAGTATGTGGAGACTTACAAAGCGTGTTTAGATTATATTTTGCATGTTGAATTGGGTGTATGTCAGAGCTAAAATTTCGTTACCCTTGCCCTTTTTCGAATCGGGTGCGAGTCTTAACTAATATTCAGGCTTTAGTGCAACAAGGATAGAGGCGCCTGGCGTTAGGCGTCTGTACCTCAATTGAAGTTTGGCTTTCTGTGTAGCAAAGGAAGAGGTTGGTGTATCGTTCAGAAGGTGTCTATGTTTGATAAAGGTGAGCTTATGTTGGACACTGCCGCAATTAGCTTTGGGTCTCTGTTTAGGCAATAGGAAAGGCTGTCCGACATGCTACGGTGTGTGTCCTGGCTTAGTTTCAACTTGTATAAGCTTTTATAAATTAGTAAAAGTCATTCAAAACGTTTTCTGCGATAGAATTTGTTTACGATGTTCACTCTTTTCTACTTTACTACTTTACTTTTTAATTTAAATTTATTTACTTTTTTTTGTATATCTAATAAAATTCGGGTTTTTATATGATACGGATATTCCTCAGCTGTCGCCATTAGGATTGGGTGTGTGTCCATGCTAAATGAGACCCGCCCCTGCTGCTTAAGCTGTCGTGTGAAGAGGATAGGTTGTCCATCAAGTCAGCTAGGGTGCGTGTCCAAGCTAAGCGTCCAAAGACATCTGAAATTCTAATTAGCTTCTTGTTTGACATTATTAAATGAGAATTGAAAGCTTTTGAGCAGTCAAATTTGTTGACAAAAACGCAAATGCACAAAGTTTGGCCTTTGGCTAGCCTCGGCTTCTGCCTTAATCTTTGCCTTTACAAATTTGTTGTTGTTGTTGTTGTTTTTTTGGTTGCTGCTGCTGCGTCAGTTGTTGCCGCTGCCGCATCGCCTGCTGTAATTTGATATAGTTTTGTGTTGTGTCCGCCGACAACAATCAACAGCGGCAACAGCAACAGCAACAACAACAACAACAATAACAAAAAATGCCGCCAAACCGCCGACGTTGAGGCCAAATGGTCGACAATGGCATTTGTTGCTGTTTCGTGGACCAGGACGAGCCAGTACGAGCCAGGACGAGCGCGGCGAGTGGGAGAGGGAGAGAGGAAGCGGAGAGGGCGAGCCAGGACTTGCGGATTGCTGAAGCTGATGATTGCCTATCGTTTTCCTCGAGCAATTAAAAGAACAAGCAACCATATCGCTTACCACTATGAAATCTATATGAGCGCCGTCGTAGCCGGGCCACTGAGGGGCGTGCGGCGGGTCGGGGCGTGGCAAAACAAAAGCCAAGGGGAAGTCGAAGCCGTTGATGAGGCTGCGCCAACAGATCTCTCAGTTCATTCCCTTCGCTCTCATTGTGCAGTTATGACAGGCGTCCCCCTCGCTGCTGCTCGCGGCGCAGATGAAAGGACGACGGCAGCGCAAGCTTTTGTCGCTGATCCTGGCCGCGGCAGCTGCCGATCAAACGGCCGGCCGAGCACCTTGCCTTGCCCCCATCCCTCATCCTGCTGCTGCTGCTGCTGCTGCTGCTGCTCCTCCCGCACACCCTTCGCACTGCGTTCTGCGTGCTGCGTCCTTCGTCCTTTGCTTCACGCACAATTTGATAGGCGACAGATCGCAGATCGCAGATCGAGAACTCTTTAAATGCAGCTTAGCCGCCTACTTAGCTTCTCAACTTGATGCTATCTGGTTAGCGAGACAGCCAGATCCTTGCGCACAGGACACGGCCAATTGTCGTTTGTCGTTTGTCGATGCTCGATTGTCGATTGTCTGTTTCCGTTTGCTCAGGTACACGCTGAAGGGATGCGGCACCTAGCTGCTTGGCCGTGGGTGCTCAGCTCTAGCCGGCGGCCTTGTCTGGCCTCGTTGTTATCCCTGTTATCCTTGCATTGTTGAGCCTCGCTGGCTGCGCAATATTTGGCAACCCAATTATGTCTGCTCGCATTTTGTTGTTGTTGTTGTTGTTGCTGTTGTTGTTGTTGCTGTCTGCTGTTTGCTTAGCCGGCGCTATTTATTCAAGCCTTGAGCGCAGCCGAACAATAGAGCCAGAGAGCCTTGAGCTATTATCCTGCCAGATCGGCAGCTCCTTCCACATCTTCCACGTCTTCGACGGCTTAACGCAATTGCCACGTTTTGCATTCGGCGCGCCCCTTCGCTCTTTGCGCAATACGAAACAATTGGCCAACCGGCTCTATTTATTCCACTGCGTCCCAGGGCGCAGCAGATGAGGATCGCGATCAGATAAAAAATAAAATGCACTAAACTCAAAACTCTAAACTCCAAACAGAAAATAGAAAATAGAAAACTGAAAACCGAAATCAGAAAACAAAACATCAACAGCAACCGAAACGAATCGAAACAATCGAAATGAATGCAACCAACTGCAAAATGATTTGCGTTCACGATGCGACGATTGCCGAATGGAAAAATGGAAAAACGGAAAATGTGTAAATGAAAATTGTCTATGAGAAATGCTAGAGAACAATCCTAGACTAGTTTGTGCCTGATGGATGGATGCTTGTCTATTTCTAGAGCTGGCGAGCGAGAGCTAGAGCCGCTTACAGTGAAAGCTCCTCAGAGTGGACTCAGAGGCCTCTACTCTGCCAGCCATAAGTCTTTGGCTAAATGGATTCAGTTTTGGGGCGTGGCCCAAGGATCACACTCATTTTATTCGATTTGCAGTAAATCCTTTTCCTTGCTTGAGCTTGCACTTTGGTTTCTTGGCATACTTATAACATATCCTGAATTTACTGTTAATCAATAGGGTAAAATGTGTTATCAGGGCCAAAGAAGGTTCTACCAAATGTTACACAATTTTTATTTTTATTTAAAAATGGAAATTGTATGTATTTTGAATTATAGTTTATGTTAATTATTAATAAATTTAAATATTATGAAAACATTTTTTTGTTTCATTGAAAGCTGTTATATACCTTATATACATTATTTTCTGAAAATCTAACAATTTGTGTGATTTTAGAAAAAATGTTTTCCTAATTGAAATTTTTTTTAAATTTAATTTTTTAATTTTAATTTAATTTTTTAATTTTTTGTAAAATTTTTTATAAAATTTTTTGATTAATACGGAGAAAACAAAATTAAACTGACGCATCTCTTGAATCTCAAATGATTTTCCAACTAGAGAACGCAAAAATTTTTAAAATATTGTCGCGGGGCGAATTTTTGTATTTATATATATTTTATAGTATATTTTTGATTAAATAAATAATAAATAAAAATAAAAATAAATAAAATAAATATATAAATATAAAAACAAAAATAAATAAAATAATTATATAAATATGAAAATAAATAAAAAATAAATACATTTATGTACAAATGTACTACTACTAAGTTTCTATTAGAAGAATTCTCTATGAAGCCATGCGAACGGAATTTCCAAAGAAACTATGTAGATTCTAAATATGTTTATTATTTATTTATTTATTAAATTTATACAGATTAATTCTAAATAACAATTCAGCCAGAGCAGCAAAGGCCTTCGGGCAAATGTGGACTCTAAATATTTAGATGTATTCTATATATTGTATGTATTTATTTATGTACAAACTGAGGCTAATCTTAATCTTCGTCTGCCTTTTATTTGACAACTTCAAATGCAAATAAAAAATGTCATATAATAATATTTATTTAATATATTACACTTATAATATTTATTTATTGAAATTAGTAAAAGAGGTAAATGCTAAGATATAGATAGAGCAATTATCTATTCGATGATTAGCTGAATTGTATAAGAAATCACTATACAAACTCCGAAAAGCCGCAAAGGAGACATTTTTAACGGGTTTTCCCGAAGAAAATAAAAAAAAAAAAAAAACAGCTTCAACAAAAATTTTGTATCACGCAAGACTTGAATCCTTAACTAAAACTATATATGTGTGTGGATGGATGGGAGAGCTGGTCAATCAGCAAAAATCTTAGTCGATTGACTAGCTGATCAATCAAATGGGTATTCACTGTGCCAGCCGAATGACAATGACTCAATCAAAGACTTAACTTGACCAAGAATCTCAAGCATTTAATCAGTCTAGTGAGTCAATCATGCTGCATGGAGGCACTCAATCGGTTGAATAACTTGACAGTGTTTCGGTCAGTCAATCAAGCGGGCATCAATCAAGGCTAGTGAGGCACATTTAACGAGGTGAGTAAGCAATCAATCAGTCAATCAGCCAGGCAATCAGTCAGTCAATCAGTCCGTCAATCAATCAGTCCGTCAATCAATCAGTTAAAGATACAAGACAAAGTCAGTCAGTCTCTCAATCAACTATAAAGCAAACAATCTATCCACATGCTTGCCTCCATCTCCTGTTAATGCTGATTCATCATCAATCAATACATCAAATTGACATAGTTATTAACCTTGATCCAGGACCGCGACTCTCTGAAGAGTTCAATTCGTAGAGAAGCTCGCCTGGACTTTAAAGAGAGAGAGAGAGAGCGAGAGAGAGCGAGAGAGAGCGAGAGAGAGAGAGATAGAGTGAGAGGCCTTGGCACAAAGGCGACTAATATTAGAAAAAAAAAGCGAAGCGAGCAACGGCAAATGGCCGCAAATCAACAAACAGAGAAGAAACAAACAGACAAACAGACAAATAGCGAAATAAAACAACTGCCAAATAAACAGATGGACTAGAAGAGGCAGGAGCCGGCAGCAGCAGGAGCTGGGCGAACTGGATGACATGGAGACTGGGAGACATGTGTCGGGCGCTCTGTGGCAAGTACATAGGCGCCTTACATAAGCTCCTATAACACGCGCTCTCTCGCTCTCTCACTCGCTCTCTCACTCGCCCTCTCTCTCACTCTCTCTCTCTCTCCTTCTCTGCCTTAGTCACCCACTCAAAGCAGCAGCCATGCAAGGACAACGCAGACAGACAAGCGACACCTAAAAGGACAGACGGCTGGGACGGTGCTAGAGGCCTGAGGTACGGGCGTTGGCAGTCAGTCAGGCAAAGCTAACTATGCCAGGACACAAGCCAAAGGACGCGCCAGCGAGTGGTGCCAAATGCTCGGTCCACGGACGTTGTCGTTGCCGTTGTTGTTGTTGGTCCTTTGGCGCTAGGCAAAAGCCCAGAGCCACAGCAAAATGAAGCCAAATGAAGCAACGCAAACGACGACAGACACAAGGGTAGCACCAGGACACGACAGCACAGGGCAAAGCAGGGCTGGGCTGAGCAGGGCTGGGCTGGACTCAACCCCTAGCCCACCAGGCAGGCACTCAGCCAGGCGGGCCAGCACTGGGAGGGTTGCTCGCCGGGTTGGCTGCCATCTCTAAGGGCGGTTCAGCCAACCAGCACCGCCTCGCACCGCCTCGCACCGTCCCCTCGTGGCAAGGCAAGTAAAGCGCTATAAGAGCAAATATGGCTGCCAACACCCGAATCCGACACGTAAAGTGACGCGTTAGCTGCGTTGCTATGACAACGAGCGCGTCCTGAAAGTCCTGGACTCGTCTCCTAGCCTAGCACAGCTCCGTGCCGCCGCCTCCTCTTGCCGTACAGCTTTTGCTGTTCACATTTTTTTCTCTTTTCTGTGTTGCCAACTTTTTCTTTAGCTTTTTATCATTGCTGTATTTTTTTTTTTTTCGTTTTGGAGCTGTTGGGGATTTGTCGTCCGCTCGTAAATAAAGTTGTCGACGCAAGGTAGCTGCAGCTGATGCTGTGGCTGCTCCTGCTGCTCCTGCTGCCCCTGCTGCTCCTGCTGCTGCCTTCTATCTATCGGCCAGCTAAAGTGTAGACATGTCGGCCGTCATTGGCTTGCATTTAATGAGATTTTCCTGCTATCGCTGCTCCCTTTTGCACTTTTCATGCTCCTTTTGCTTTCGCTTTTTTTTTTTGTTGATTGGATTTTCGTTTTGCTTTCCTCTTTTTATTTTGTCAGCCAATATTGTGCACAGGTGAGCGGAAATTTAGCTGGATGCGTGTGGATGGCGCGGCTTTGGCAGTCATCTCTGGCATTGAATCTTTGAGAATCGCATAGAGCGGCATTGGACAAGCTCTGATTGCAGTTTATGAACGAGCCGTGTTCTATGCTATGCTAAGTGTAGCATCTGTAGCACCGTCTTTCCGTCGGCTCATTTGGGTGGAGATAGAGATAGAGATAGAGATAGAGATAGAGATAGAGATAGAGATAGAGATAGAGATAGAGATAGAGATAGAGATAGAGATAGAGATAGAGATAGAGATAGAGATAGAGATAGAGATAGAGATAGAGATAGAGATAGAGATAGAGATAGAGATAGAGATAGAGATAGAGATAGAGATAGAGATAGAGATAGAGATAGAGATAGAGATAGAGATAGAGATAGAGATAGAGATAGAGATAGAGATAGAGATAGAGATAGAGATAGAGATAGAGATAGAGATAGAGATAGAGATAGAGATAGAGATAGAGCTAGAGCTCGAGAGAGCTAGAGATAGAGATAGAGATAGAGATCGCGCTCGCGCTAGAGATAGCTAGAGCTAGAGATAGAGATAGAGATAGAGATAGAGATAGAGATAGAGATAGAGATAGAGATAGAGATTGAGATTGAGATAGAGATAGAGATAGAGATATACCTAAAATGATCTTTGCTCTATTTTTGTTGTTGTTGTTGTTTCACTTTTTCCCTGTCTTCTTATTCGCTGAGCTTTACATCTGTGGGCCAAATGTGTGTGTGTGTGTGGGCGTGGCAAAAGATCACAGAGAGCAGCTGAACAATTGTGCTGCAGTCGAGCTAAGCGCATCACGTGCATGCGATAAAGTTGCAACAGCAGCAACAACAACAGCGCGAGAGAGGGTCAGCAACAACAACAGATTGATAGACAGCAGAAACTAGCAACAGCAACAGCAGAAACAACCTGCATGTAAGCACTTCGTTGTTGTTGTAGTTGTTGTAGTTGTTGCTCTAGTTGCTATTGTTGTTGCTGCTAACTGTTGTTGTTGTTGCTGTTGCTGTTGTTTTTGGCACAGTTCTTACTCCTGCTTTAACGGCTGCTGCTAGCTGTTGTTGTTGTTCTTGTTACTGCTGCTATTGTTGCTAGTTGTTGCTGCTGGCTGTTGCTGTTGCTTCTGTCATTAGTTTTGCTGTTGCTTTACTGCTGCTGCTAGTTGCTGTTGCTAGTTGTTGCTGTATATAGTCTGTTTATTGTTGTTGTTGCTGCTGTTGTTACTGCTACTACTGCGGCTAGTTGTTGTTGTTGATGTTGCTGATAGCTGTTAATGTAACTAGTTGTTGTTGTTGTTGTTGCTGTTGTAGCCTCTGTCATTATTGCTAGTTGTTGCTGTTGTTATTGCTGTCTTAGTTGCTGTTGTTGTTGTTGTTGCTACTGCTGTATTTATCCTAGTTGCAGTTGCTGCTGCTGTTGTTGTTGTTTGTTACAGTTGTTATTGCAGCCTCTACAGCTGCTGCTGGTTGTTGTTGTTGTTGCTGTATGCATTCTAGTTGCTGTTGTTATTGCTGCTGCTGGTTGTTGTTGCTGTTGTTGTTATTGTTCTTGCAATTGTTACTTCTGCTTCTACTACTGCTGCTAGTTGCTGTTGTTATTGCTGTTGTTGTTGTTGTTGCTGTTGCTGTTGCTGCCTCTCACGCTGCTTATGACAAAAAGCTTTTCAACGTTGTTAGCTTAATAACTGTCAGCCGCTGAGTGTTTGCCACTGCGTATATGTGTGTGTGCCAGTGTGTGTGTGTGTGTGTGAGTGCAGGCTTTTAGGCTTTTCTTTTCGGTTGCTGCTGCTGCTGCTGTTGCTGCTGCTGCCGTTGCCTGCGCTCAGCTATTGCCGCCTTCTGCTTCCACTTTTGCTTTGCTTTGCTATTCCTTTCGTTTCGTTTCGTTTGTTTTCTTTTTTTTGTTTTGTGGCAAGCTGCATAATTACAACAACTGCAGCAGCAGCACGACAGACATGCACCTGTGTAAGTGTGTGTGTGTGTGTGTGTGTGTGTTGCTCTTCTAAGGACATGTGCCAATATGGCCAACTGCGGTTGCCAACTGTCAAAGCCGGCAGCCATAGAAGTGTCTCCCTCCCTCTCTCTCTGCCTCTCTCTCTGTGTGTGTGTGTGTGTGTGTGCCATTGATGTTGGATTTTTGTGACAAAGCCGCCCCAACCAGAAGCCAGAGGCCCAGCACCCAGTCACCCCAGCTAAACTGCATAGCTCTCTCTCTCTCTCTCTCTCCCTTTGTTAGTCCTTGTTTTCAGTCTCAGTCTCAGCCTCCTCCCCCCCTCATCCACCTCCTCCATCTCCTGCTCATCATGTTTCGACGTGCTCATTTCGTCGAGTGGCGCAGGAAAAGAAAACAAAAGATTTCTGCTTGCTGCACCTCGTGCTGCCACAAAGACACCGACTCACACACACACACACACACACACGCCCAGCCACGCCCACGGCCCAGTTTGCCCCCCCTTTGCAGTGAATGCATTTTGCACTTTATTAGAAGCAAATCAACGAAGCAGAAAAGTCAAATGCAATGTTGATTAGTGCACAAAATGGCAGCCAGAGGGCGCCACAAACTGTACGAGCATCAGCAGGGGTGGGGGGGCCTCCCATTCGATTGTGCTTTGGGGTTAGAATTGCGGTTGACAAGCTGCTAAAATTGACGCTTGGCGGATTCCTAATCCGCATCGAGTCGCAGTCGGAGGGGCAGTAGGGGGGGGAGGACCTGAAAGGGGTGCCAGCAGAGATGGAGGAACTCGACTCGAAGCGAAAACCAAATACATCTAAGTATATTTCCAGGCACTCAACTTAAAAGTACTTTAAAAAAAAAAAACAGAAAATTGGGAATCATTAGGGAGTTTTTTTCCTACTTTCACAATCCCAATTACTAACTTTAAATTTATTAATCAACAGAGTATATTTCTAAGGAGATTGCTGAACTGATTAAAGAAGTAATTAACGATAGATTGATTGATTGACTGACGAGCTCTCGTAGGCTGGACAAATGCTATGCTTACTCTACTTCAAGTACTTCATCGAGTAGAGGTGTACAAGTTCCCGAAATTGGGTTGAGTTTTTCAATAGCTGATATCAGTTCGCATATATACACATATACATATATTTATGTAGTCCTACAATATAGAAAGAGCTGTAGAGCTGTCGAAATAGAAGCATCTGAACTAACCGATGCTCACTCTGCTCGCACTACGAGCACCGGCTGGGCACGATCATCAAGTACGATCGCCGCTGCGTGAGAGGGAACACACATGAGCCGGGAATGGAGAGGAAAATGGAATAAAGGAAAACGAAATCTCTTTACAAATTGAATTCGCTTACGAAGCTAATCTATTGAGTGGATTGCCGCTCTTGAATTACGGTGCTGGATGTACTTCTGCTGGCTGCTGGGCGCAATAAGTGCTACGTAGATGGATTCAAATGCCAACTGATTTCATATTTAAATTATAGGAAATAGGCAAAGGAAGTATTTTACCGGTTGAGTATGTTTTGGTATTATTATTATTTATATTATATATATTATAATATTATATATATACTTGTCCTACTCGGTAGTATTTACTTGATTTTAAAGTTCTGCAACAGTAGATATCCCCTTTCAGTCAGCTGATCGCGCATTTGAAGCCATTATATATGAGGAATAGCCTAGGATTTGTAAGTAAATTAAATGGAAAATCAATGTGGACTTTTATTGATATGGATATGTTTGTGTGTGTGTTTCTATGGGTTGTATTTAAAGCAATTGACGTAAATTGTAGTAAATATGCATACTATGCAATATAACTGATCTCTTTTGAGTGGTTTTATTGTCTAAACAAGAGAGTTGAGTTAGGCCAAAACGCTGCACTTTCAACCGTAAACATAGCCAATTTTTTCCTGATGTAAAGTTGCAGAAAGTTACATGGAGTATTACAAAAATTAAGAATTTACTTATTTGACTATCAATTATTCCATAAAAAAGAAAAAAGAATGAGAATTGACATTCCCTTAAAGTAAACACGAATATATTCTTAGCTTTAAAGATGCAGGAGATATAGCTATAGTTTAGTAACTGATTTACGATTATAATATGTATACGGACTCACCAATATATGAAAAATAGGGAAAAATTTTAAGTCTTTAGCTCTTATATCTTCTGAGATCGAGGCGTTAAACAGACGGAGAGACAGACAGGCGAACAGTGCCTAAGATCAACATTAGATATATATGCTTTATGGGGTCTGCCACGCCTCCTTCTGCCTGTTACATATACATATTTCGTTGGACAATGTGTTCAGGGTTGTTGATTGGATCAGCGCTAATAGATATCAGATCAGAGTTTTTATATCATATGGCATTAAAATTTATCTATGTTCATGCATCAAGCATATCATATCTCTATATGTATGCATGTGTATATAAGCACTTCTCTGCTTTCTCTCACTTGTCTCAGCAACCTTCTCTCTCTCTCTCTCCACACACACACACACACACACACACACACACACACACACACACACACACACACACACACACACACACACACACACACACACACACACACACACACACACACACACACACACACACACACACACACACACACACACACACACACACACACACACACACAAACGCACACACTTGAACAGCTGGCGCTGGGCTAAATTGGGCAGAGCCACTCTTCATCACAGCTCCTTTTCTCCTTTACGCCCACCTGCCACACCCCAATCGCTCGCCATAAAAGAGAAATGAATCCATGTGACATGCCTGGCGACCCTTTTTTGCTAAAAATTTCTTTTGCTGCTCAAATTTGGATTTCCTTTTTGCTTTCGCTTTTCACTTTTTTTACTAACTTTTTTTTTATTTTAAAATTTTTTTTTAATTACGCATATTGCGGCAAAGCTGAATGCCTCAACAGACTCGCACACACACACACACACACACTTAACCCTTGGGCTGTACCCCCCGCCCCTCGCCGCACTCCTGCTCTCTCGCTCTCGCGCGCTGTGTCTGGCCCTCGAGTCGTGCAAATCCAAACGGAAATATGCGCAAATTAAGCCGTTTGTTATTTACGGAAATTATAAAACGCGTCAAGTGCGCCCCAAGTTCCGCCCCCGCCCCCCAAACGAGTCAACAACAAATGTGTATGTATGTATGTATATAAAAAGAATGCAATGAAAATTGAAATAAACCCCCAAGCTGACAAAAAGCTAAGCCCCAAGGCTTGGCCCCGGCCCCGGCCCCGGCTCTGGCTCTGGCTCTGGCTCTGGCTCAGTCAATGCAAGAAAATGTCATGAATGCGATTTGCTAGGTGGCCTGCCTGCAGGAGGGGGTGGGGCGTAGGGGCATGGGGTTGGCTACCACTTGAATGCATGTGAATGACTGCCAACTGTTTGGAGTGATTCGCCGGCTAAGATGGCTGCCAGGGCAAAGTACTCGACAGTGCTCAGTGCTCAGTGCTCAGTCGTCAGTCGGCGGGCACTTAGGCGGTAATGCAGCGCCATGCAATTTTTACAAGCTTCAATACCTAGGCGAGCTACCCTTAAGCCTAAAGCCCCCCAACCCGCATGGCCTAGCTGTGAGTGAGACAGAGACAGAAACAGAGAGAGAGAGAGAGATGTAGACTGGGGCGCGCTTGTGTTTGACTTGCATTTAGCGCAGTCAACGACAACAGCAAACGAGACGCAGTTGTTGTTGTTGTTGCTGTTGTTGTTGTTGTGTTTGCCAAGTCAACCACGCCCCCGCCCCCTGGTCCGGCTTGTATCTTTGGCATTGCATGCAAATGCCACGTTGATTTGATTTTGCCAATAAAGTAAGCTGTCACAGTCAGCACTTTTTGTGTGTGGCTACAACGTCTGGCTGCCAGAGCCACCAAACCCCACCAACCCCACCACCCAATTGGGTGGCCATTGCCACCCACTGACAGCCTGCTTGGCTTATTAGCTGCTGACTGCCAGCCTTGTTGACTCAAGCCTGATTATGCCGCAACAATTTGCCAAGTGCGCTGCGGCCCAAAGAGTCAGCCTCAAGTCCAGAGCCGGACGGAGTCGGGGCCAATGCCATAGTAACTCCAGCTGCCACCGGACCACACGCCTCGGCTGCAGGCCAGTTGTTATTTGAGTGTCACTAATTGGACATTGGCCCGAGTTGCCAATAGTTTGTTCAAGTTTCTTCATCTGCCGCCGCCTCCTCCTCCTCCTCCTGCTCCTCCTGCTCCTGCTCCTCCTATTCTTCTCTTATTCCATTTTTTCTATATATTTCGTTGAGCTTCGATTGCCGGCGCTCATTACTGCAGCTGAAATACAAGGTGTGCCAGCCCCCTTCCCCCACTCTCTCTCTCTCTCTCTTTCTCTATGTCTGTTTTATATCAAATATCGTGTTGTGGGTCGAAAAGTCACCTCGAAATTTGTTTCATTTTAGCTTAAAATATATTCCAAGGCATGAGCCAAGTTTAAGTATATTTAAGATTCCTTTGAAATCCAAATTTGATAAGATAAGCCTAGGGTATTTCGGATAATTCAAGCTATTCGCTTCGGCTTTATTATTGTATAATCTGCGTTTAAGTGCAAAGATATAGGAGATGTACGGACCTACAAAAAGGAAGAGAAAGTAAGAAAGATATTTCAAGTCTCGAAATCTTGTGTCTTCTGAGATCGATACTGGAGAGGGTAGAGCTCATTATCAACAATATACATATACTTTATGGTGTCCGCCTAGCTTTAGTATTATAGATTATAGACTTCTCTGTGGCCTCTAGAGGAAAAAAGCTCTGGACTCTAGGCGCGGCAAATGATTCACATGTGTTGAAATGAATCGAAATATCTGTATCATAGATCCTCGAATTTCTTGCTACGCCAGCAGAAAGGATAAAGCAGAAATCAAAGAACTTAGACTTTCAATTTGGAGAGTATTTTTAAATAGTTTGAATCATACGAATATTTCATCTTGGCTTGAACTTCGTTTCGACTATATTTGTTTAACATTTAGTTGTTCTCTTTCAAGTGTAGTTCGATTTGAATCATTTGAATAATTTGAATCAGCTGAATGATTCATCTTAACTTGCTCTACCATGACCAAAGCTCCTCAAGCTTTAAAATAAGAGTAAATACTTGAGTGAATCTCCATTTCAAGTGCTTACAATAATTTGATTCAATTGATTGAATCATTTTGACTATAAACTCCACACTCCAATCTCCGCTAATTCAACCCTACAGAAGAGCTGTGCTAGAGGGGAGGAACGAATTGTGGCTCAAGTAAATGATTCGAATAGAGATTCGATTTAATTAATTCCGAATCACACTGACTCATGCACTATATTCATTGGGTAGGATTTTGAAGTAGGGCCCAACAGAACTGTAGCTGAATTTCAAATTCCGTAGATCGAATCATTTGAATGATTCAGATGAGTATTGTTGACTTTAATTCAATTTCAGCGCCGTAGTGTACACCCGTACCCGTTCTCTGCGAAGTACTTCAAATCATTTTTGGCTTTACATATGCGTTGAGCTGGGACCGCAAAGAGTCTCGGCCAGTTCACAGCCCTCAGCTGCCTTTCCCTTGCAACTTGCCCCACTGTGAGCCATTCGAATGCTTTCGCATAGCTCGAATGATTCGCTTTAAACAGCTCAGGAATCGTCAATTATTGAGGCAGACTTATGCATGAATTAATCGCACACACACTCGTATTAATTGATGTGCTGGCACCCCCAAACCAACACCCACCCGCCCCCTCCCACTCGCCAAAGAAAAAAAAGGGACACAACACATTTGGATGGCTAACAAAGTGCGGCAGGAAATGCGCTCAAATATTTATGAGGCTCTTTTAAAATTTGTCTTAAGCACCGGAAATACAAATACCGAGCACATACACACACGCGCACACACACGCACACACACGCATGGCAGCTCTGTCTGTCCGAGAGCTGGCTCATTCAATATGCATGAGAGGAGTGCGTTGGGTACAGTCAGCACTCGCATTGTTAGTCCGGCTCGCACAGATTACGCAAGACGCCATGGCAACCGAAACGGGCGCTGGCCGAGGACATCTTTCGATATTCTTTCGACTGTCACTTGCACAGGATATCTATCCCTGGACAGGGGCCGGGTCCGTCGATCCCGGCGGACAGCTATCGAGCGTTGTGTAAATGTAAATTAAACGTCTCATTTCCGTTATGGCGCAACGGCCAGCCCACTAAGCAACAACCACCACCATCGCCATCGCCATCGCCACCACCAACCACCACCCAGGGGCCAGGAGCAAACAACCACCAAAAATTTGCAGCCCGTGTCAACCATTCGTCAGCGTCGACAACGACAACGACAACGACAACGACAACGACAACGACAACGACAACAGCCGCGTCCCTTGGCACCAGCTTTGAAATCCTGGCTGGCTTTCTTATTGTCGGCGACCGTCACCCAATGTACAAAACGAATCGCAGACGTCAACAGCAGCCGTGGCAGCCGTAGCAGCATCACCATCTCTCCCCTGCTCCAGCCCCGTCTCCTGCTGGCGTCCACCCGCCTGCGGATGTTAGTTATTAAATTGAAGAATTTGCGCCCCGTTTTCAAGCAGCAGATACACAGATGTATACTATATACATATACACAGATGTGTCTGTGTCTGTGTGTGTGTGTGTCTGTGTGTGTGTCTGTCTGTGTGTGTGTGTATTGCCAGCCTCATTGCTGCGTGCATTTTTGCTCTCTAATTAGAACGCCTTTCATATTTGCGCCACATAAATACAAAAACAAGTAGGAGTGCTTCAATTGGCAATGCTCGACTACCAGATGCCCTGTACGCCCGTGCACACATGCTATATAATACTAACATATATATATGTATACAACTAGTTTTAGCTTGAAAACTCTAGCTTGAATTTGCACATCGATTGCTATCGATATCTTGCAACTGCTGAAAGCTATCGATAATTTGTAGAAATTTGAATCTTGAATGAATATACCTATGCATAGTTATAGGACTGTAGATCTTATTAGGCTGGATTGCGACACGAACGAAACGACGGACGGACGAAACGTCAGAGCTGATGTGTATTACGAGATTATAGCGATAAATTGAATATTATATGGCTGCCTGCTGGATGGGAAATTGTTCTTTTTATATATGACAATCCATAAGAGAGCTTACACTTTGAGGTTAGACTGAAATTTGAGTTCCTTTGAGTAGACAAAACTGAATTCCCTCAGCTATTAGTTCTGCTGGAAAATTGTAGAAATTGACTCGGATTTTGAATCTATCAAATAGTCTAAGTTCTGCATTTAAAATCAGGTTAAAATCCTGATCAATATATGCTTGATCTTCTATTTATGCGCTGTGGACTCGAATTGGCCTTCTGCTGTGGGTCTCTTATATCTCTACAAAACGAATATGCCCTATTTACGCACTTTCAATGGGTTTCGGGCATAACAAATACGTAGAATCATTTACATATATCTATTATATACATATATAATTGTCTCTCTCTCTCTCTCTCTCTCTCTGTCTATATATATATATGTATGTGTATCTATGTGTGCGTGTTTAGACGTGCTTGTCTGCCCGCTCGTGTATTCTGATTCACTCATAACATTTTCCAATAGAATTTGCAATAATATATTTAAAATTGATTGAACTACTCTCTAATTATTGCTCATGAAGTCGAGTAATATATATATACATAGATTCAATATACATGTATATCTGAGCATATTTATAATACTTACATATATACAAACATCTCCATCTCTCTCTGTCTTTACGGCCTCTCTGAAGATACGTAATCGACTGTAGCTCTAGACGTTTTAAGTAAGAGTAAGAATCAAGCTCTCCCTTTTACTACAATGCATAGGTATTATACATTATTATTGGTAACATACATTTTGTTTTAGATTACTTCACGTTCTGCGTTCGGCTCAACAATTGAATAATATTTTAATTCCGTTTATTTGATTTATTTCTAATGCCGTTTCATCCAAAATCAAATCGTCTTCATTCGGCTAATATCAGATTAATCCACACAGTTCTGATAATCCTGTTTCCTTTTGAGTACTATACCTATATTTATATACTGATGGAAAGTTTTGATTGCATGATTGTTGGGCAATGTTAGGAGGGAATGTAGATCCCTACCTAGGGACTGTTATCTCTCTCTATTTGCCTCTCTTTCACTCTATGTCACTTTGCTCTTTCTTCGCTGTCTCTCTTCCTCCGTCTTTCTCTCCTTTTTCATCTCCTTTTAGATTTGTCTTTTCATCTCATGCATTTTCCTTAGTGAATTTGTAATCTAATTTTGGCTTTACTTTTCACTGTTTTTCTTGATTCCCCCTCTCTCTCTCTCTCTCTCTCTCTCTCTCTCTATCTCTCTCTTTCTCTCTTTGCATCTGTCTTTCTTTTCCTCTATATTCTTCTCTTTCTCTTGATCTATCTCTTTCTCCCTCCCACTCACTTTGCTATTTCGTACTCTACTTCTCTTTCTATCTCACACTCTTTATCCGTCTCTCTTGCGCTTTCTCTCGCTCTCTCTGTCTCTCGGCTTATTTTCCTTTTTCTCTTTTCACATCGTCTTTCACCTCATTTCCCCCCATTGTCTTTTGGGCCGCTTCACATTCAGTTGGCCCATCAAACCGCTTTTAAAATGGCCGCATTTCTGCTTCTTACATTCTTTCTTTTTCTTCTCTCTTTCTCTTTCTCTTTCTCTTTTTTTTATTTTTATTTTTTATTTTGCATTACAACAGAACGAGAGGAAGAAGAAGAACGAGGCGAAATATCTTTTGCACAAACAGCAAAACAAAAGCGGGCAACAATATGCAGAGTCACAGGCTCTGGAGCCGGGACCACATGCTTCGTCCTTAAGCGCATTCGCATCCCCAACGAATGAGCTTTGACAAACGTCCCCCTCCAAAAAGAGAAAAGAAAAGACACAAAATGAGAAAAACAACAAAAATAAAAAATGTCGCTATCTTTTATGGAATGCCCTAACAAATGGGGCATAGCAATCACAGGAATTACGGATTTTTCGTATATTATATATTAGATATACATGATATATATGGTATATGATGTGTGTATTACGAGATTATAGAGAGAAATTGAATATTTATGGCTGCTTGATGGATGGGAAATTTTTTGTTTTGTATATATGACAATTCGTATGAGAGATTCCACTTTGAGGTTAGACTGAAATTTGAGTTTCTTTGAATAGAGGTTGCTATATAACACATGCAAGTAGTGGAAATGGTGAAGAAATAGACAATTGTGATTTATATAATTCAAAGAAAATTTAGTATTATTATAGATTTGTGTATATAAGTGAGATCGAAGATCTGTATATAAGTGTGGCTCTTCTCTGATTATTTCTCTATAGCTAGAAAGGAGACAAAGATAGAGCATACTATATGCGGCATACGAATTGAATTGAAATGTCTTTTTCTGACATATTTTTATTACTCAACGCCAGCAGCGGTGGAGAAGAGAGAAAGAGACAGTGCAGGAGAGAGAGAGAGAGATAAGAGAGAGAGAGCGAGAGAGCGATAGCAAGGCAGATAGAGGCTGCGACACTGACAGTTAATTAAAATCGCTCACTTGCTCTGGCAAAGAAGCAGCAGCATAACAAGAAGATGAAGACGAAGGCGAAGATGAGGATGAGCATGAGGATGAGGAGAGATTCATGAAAACAGGAGCAATACAAAAAAATGTATATGTATATGTAAAAATCTGGAAAAATTGAAGTCCCAGCGAAATATCTTGAGGAATGCAAAACGCCTGCAGTTAATTTCTGTACGAAACCTTCGAAGCCCTGCCCAGTGCCTAGCGCATAGCGCCTTGGGGCCAGTCACTCAACAGCCATATGTTGAGCACTGCTGCTGCCCTCCATGCTGCCTCCAATGGCCACGCCCACAGCCTGCATTGTATGGCATGTGGGGAGTAGGCAGACAGGTGCTTCTTCTTCTTCTACTTCTGTTGAATCTTTATTTTCTCAATTTAAATTTCTGTTATACTGAACCAGAGCTGAACTTAACCGGAACTGGTTCAGTTATTGGAGGCATTGCAAATATTATTTCCAGTAGTTTTCTTAAGATTTTACTTAAGAGTTCTTCAATTGGCAATTGATCCATCTGAATCTAATAGATTCAATTTAACCTATATTGTGCAATTGAGCCTCGTTTATTGATACTCTTTTAAGTATACCCTATGCTCTATTTGAAGCAGGGAGAAGCTCACTAGATGGGTAGCAGCATCCCTAGGCATTGCTGGCAGAGGAGCTTTAGTTTCAAGAAGTAGACAGATAAAGGATAAGCATAAAGGATAACGAGTTGATATCGGCAAATATTCGATTAGATCTCATCCTTGTATTCATCAAATCTCGAGAACTATTAGAGTTAAATGCAATAAATTTGGAAAGTAAATGCAGTTAGAATAAATCCATGGACGGAATAAATATTTTCTTGCATTGGCTATAAAAATCCATGTTTTCTTCTATAGGATGTCAAGTACAAGTGATAGAGATTCCTTATTATAGTTCTATAAAAAATTTCATCGTCAAACAAATCCTCCACTTGATTTCCAGAGCTATCTGAGCTGATGCTGCCTCAGATAAGGCAACTTCAGCATAAATACTTTCGCAGATATCTCCCATCTCACGCGTAGCTTGAGCTAAAGTCCCAAATCTATAGTATAGGATAAACGTACAGGGTATATGTGTTCCGCATGTGAAATACGTCAATTTTTTGCATTTACAATCGACGCAAATTGCGAGCTCATTAACGCGTTTCAAGGACCAAACTCATTGGGAAGCGATGCAACGATGAAAACAATGCCGAAACTTAAATCAAAAAGCAGAAAAAATGTGTGCAAGGAAGGATGGAAATGGAAAAGCCTCTCAAAACGTTAAATGGCGGGCCGCCAACAACTCTGGCGATTAATTAACAGCATAAATTATGCTCAAGTGTATTACAGCAACACCCGGGCTGGCGAATCACGTTGCGGATGGGCGCGGGCTGGGCGGCGGGCAGGGGGACGGGGTTGCAAATTTGAGAATATCCATGGATTTTTCCATATGTGCATTTTCAAACATTTTCGAGTCGAGAGAACAGCAACAGCAGGAGCAGGGGCAGGAGCAGGAGCAGGAGCAGGAGCAGAAATCAACACTTGAGTGTGCACAGCAACTGCTGCCTGGGCTTAACATGCAGAGCGGCTCTACCGGGGCCCGGTCTGGTTGGCTGGGTGGTAGATGGGCTCATTTGTTGTAGCATATCCATTTCATTAAAAGTCAAAAGGCAGCTGTGTCTGATGCGGGTGCCACGGGCCGAGGGAGCGGGCGGGCGAGTGAGCGACCGAGAGAGAGGGGGAGTTGGCAAGGCGGTTGCTACACGTGTCGCGCCGACGCTTTTTATACCCAGCAGTCGGCAAAAATGCCAATGGGCATATTGACATCGGCTCTGATTTGGAAATTGAAGGTAAAATAACAATGAACAAAGAAAGAGAGAGAGAAAGAGAGAGAGATAAAAGTAGAGTAGAGCTAGATATAGAGATAGCAAAAGAGAGAGAGAGTGAGAGAGAGCAGTAGAGTAGAACTAGATGAGAGATGGTGGGTGAGAGAGAGCAGTAGAGTGGACCTAGATGTAGAGTGAGAGAGAGAGAGACAGAGAGAGGAGTATTATAGAGCTAAATGTAGAGAGAGAGAGACAGAGAGAAAGAGTGAGAGAGAGAGATAGAGGTTGAGAGAGAGAGAGGAGTAGAGTGGAGCTAGAAGTAGAGCGAGAGAGAGAAAGAGCGAGAGAGAGAGAAAGATAGAGAGAGAGAGAGAGGAGTAGAATAGAGCTAGATGTAGAGCGAAAGAGAAAAAGAGTGAGAGAGGGAGAGAGAGATAGGAGTAGAGCAGTTCTAGATGTAGAGCGAGCGAGAGAAAGAATGATAGAGAGAAATAAAGTGAAAAGGAAAATTATATGCCACTCTCTTACTTTTTTCTCTCTATCTTATCAGACTCTATCTCAACTAAGTACCCTAGCAGTCTCTCTCTTTATATCTTGCTTTCTTTCTCGCTCTATCTCTCTCTCTTTTGCCCCTTTCGTCTTTTTCCCGCTCCCCCTTTTAAAACCCCTTTGTCTAAATCTAGATCTTGCTTCTCTACTTTACACTCTCTCGGATTTCTAATAGTAGTTTACTGGTACATACAAATAGATAAATTTCAAATATGACAATATTCTCGTTTTTTAATGCAGATTCATGGAACTGCAGATAAACTGGAATACATCCGGATAGATCCACAGTAATTCCTCTCTCATCCACTCCCTCTGAGCTCAGCACGGCAATCTCCGGCCTTGGCTGGTGTTTTACAGGGTATCTGCCAGTTCGGGCTGTGCCCATGCAGTTGCTTTTACTTGTTACTTATTTGCCAGGACGAGGGCCAATGCGCGGTCCACTCTACGTCAGGGTTGCCAGCATACGGCATAATGGCGGCTCGTCCTGCCACTTTGCTTTGTTCTTGTTATTGTTGTTGTTGCTTTTGTTTTTTGTTTTCTTTTGTTGCTGTTGTTGTTGTTGTTGTTGCTGTTGTTGCTGTTGCTGCTGTTTATTAATATATAATTCCTAGCACATTCGTGTGCACATTTCAACCCTGAAAGCTCTCGCACAACCCTCTATATACTGTCAGCCCGCACACCCCACCACACACCACACCCTCGGCTAGCTGGCTTCCTCCTCCTGCTCCTCCTCCTCCCGCTGCTCCCCGCGCTGCCGATGGTGCTGAAGATGCGGACGACGATGGCGACACAACGAACGTGTTATTTACCAAACACTCGACGCCGGCACGGCACATAACACATAGAAGAGAGACCGAAGGACTCGCAGCAGCTCCCTCTCCTCCGCGGAGGCCTGTTCCCACTCCATTACCCTATGTATGTCTGTGTGTGTGTGTGTGTGTGTGCGTTGTACATGCAGAGATGAAAGCTGGCTCGGTCTGGCCTCTTCTCGAGTGGCTCGCAGTTCAAGTCGCTCTGTCAGTTTGTCACTCTGTCACTCTGTCACTTTGGCACTTTGGCAATTTGTCAGTTGGTTCAACACGCGTCTCGTCACCCAAATGCGTCGCTCGTGCACAGTGGCACCAAATGCGCAGCGCTGATGCGAGGGACAAATGAAAGAGATGGAGAGTGAGACAGAAAGGGAGAACGAGAGATTGAGAACGATAGAGAGAGGAAGAGATAGAGAGAGGAAGAGAGAGAGAGAGGAAGAGAGCGAGAGAGAGAAAGTGAGAGAGAATAAGAGAGATAGAGGGAGAATGAGAGAGAAAGAAGGCGAGAGAGTGAGAGAGAGAATGAGAGAGATAGAGAGCGAAAGAGAGAGATAGTAAGAGAGATAGAGAGAGAAAGAGAGCGAAAGAGTGAGAGAGAGAGAGAATAAGAGAGATAGAGAGAGGAAGAGACTTACAAGTAAGAGAGATAGAGAGAGAAAGAGGCCGAAAGAGTGAGAGAGAGACAGAGAATAAGAGAGCTAGAGAAAGAACGAGAGAAAGAATAAGAGAGATAGAGAAAGAAAGAGACTTACGAGTAAGAGAGATAGAGAAAGAAAAAGAGAGCGAGAGAGTGAGAGAAAGAGAATAAGAGAGATAGAGAGAGAAAGAGAGAATAAGAGAGATAGGAAGAGAAAGAGACTTACGAGTAAGAGAGATCGAGAGAGGAAGAGACTTACGATTTATTTTCAAATAGAAAATTAATTTGAAATCTACATGATTAACAAAATTCTTATCTAATTTTGAGCAGTGTAGCCAAAGAAAAGCATATATAGAATTATATACATATATTTTTCTATCTATGTATATATATTTATATCTACGTATATCTATTTTCCATCAGAAATCTATTTTGATTCCATTTTCTTCTCTATCTTCTTGCTGCTCTACTTGCTTCCATTGATATTTTTGCTAAAATTTTTTCTTGCTTGTTCTTTGCAGCTATATTTCTCTCGATTTTTCATTCTTATGTAGCTCCGAAATTTCTATATTTCCTCCCATTTTTTCATATTTTATTGATTCAAATTGAAGCTGCTTTAAGCAAATCCTGTAAGTCTCTTTCGGTTTCTTGATTTCTCTATCTTTTGTTTGCCATGCCAACTTTTCTTTTCCCTCTCCCACATGTGTCATCATCAGATCTATCCCATATACCTCTCTCTTTCTCTCTCTCATATTATTCTATCATAATTGTCTGTGCATCTATTTGCCTTTATCATTTTGCCCTCTGTTGCATAACATTCCCTGAGCCAGGTAGGATTTGCCTTTGTTGCAGTTTCATTTGCATTTATCGCACATACTTTCTTATATATTTTTAGTTCTTTGCTCTATTTCCCCTTGCTTCCATATTCATTCTCTTCATGTTCATGCCTTGATTCCCCTTCGTTTTATCTCTGTTTTTCACCTTAACTCTCTATTTTCCTTTATGACAGTTTTTTCCTCTTTATGCTCATTCACAAAGCGAACGTCCGTTCGTCCAAAGTTTTTACTTGTATTTTTCTTTTATAAAGCTTTACATAATCCTTTTAATTCCCTTTTCTTCTCTCTTTATTATCTCCGTCTATTCTTATCCATCTATCCAGCGCTATCTCTTCTTTCCTCTCTTTTTTACCTTTGTCTCTCTTTTTTTTTTCTCTCTCTCTCTCTGACTCTCAATATCTCCTTCTATCAATCACTTTTTTTCATAGCACTTCTTGTATGACTTCTTCAGATCTTTATCTTAAATTTCCATCTGTTTTATTTTCACATTCGTTAATTATTTTGAATTCAGACATTCAAATTCCTTTTGCACATATTTTTTTAATTAGTTTTTATGCATTTTAAAATTTCCCTTTTCATTCGCTTTTGCCACACTGTGCAGCAGCTTTTGTCCGTGGACGTGGCCTGGTGTGATTAGCCGACGCTTCATGCCAAGAGCATAAAAAATGTAATGAATACAACAATGAGAGCAACAACAACAACAACTATGACAACTACAACAACAATGGCAATGACAATAAAGTTGCTCGCATTGTTGTTGTTGTTGTTGTTGTTGTTGTTGTCTCTTCACGTGGCCTGTGCCAACACAGAGCAAAGGCAACGGCAACGGCAAAGGCAAAGCAGAGTCCCAAACGCGAGGAGCTCAAATAACTGTGGGGAGACAGGGAGAGTGAGAGAGAGAGCGAGAGACTGAGAGAGAGCGAGTGGGCTGTAGGGAGCGTTAGAAATGTGTGTGTGTGTGTGTCTTGGGTGTTTGTTGAATTTCTGCTATCAAATTGAAGTTCTTTTTTTTTCCATTTTCTGACAACGCCCTCAGAGCAGAGTGAGGGGCCAAGTGGGGGCGTGGCAGGTGGAAGTTGGCAATTTGTTGCTGTTGGCTAAGTAGACGCGAAAAATGTGTCGCAGTTGCCCAAAAAATGTTCCAATGCTGGCAATTTCCCGTCGACAGTTACTCTCTTTGTGTACGTATGTGTGTGTGTGGGTGTTAGTGTGTCTGTGTGTGTGGGTGTGCGCGTGTGGATGCTCTTGAAAAACAGGTTACGTTTGTCTGGCGGATCATTCTGTGTAAATAGATTACAAACGACAAAACATGCTGCGTGCCCTCGCAGCAGGACGAAGGCAATGGAACCAGCAGACGCACAGGACTCACCCATATCCTGGCAATGCATATACATACATATATGTGTTATATATGATATATATATATATATATATATATATGTGTGTATGTATATGTGTGTATGCGTCTGTGCACATAGCTGTCATAGAGGCAGAACGCCTAGGGGCGTCTCCAGGCATCTCCACTGTCCACAATACAGATAGAGAGAGAGAGAGAGTGGGAGAGAGAATGGGAGAGAGAGCGAGTGGGGGCAGCAGTGCATGCTGGAGCAGCAGCCGAGCCAACTGTCAACTGCGATTTCCATGCAGCTTATCCACACTTTAAGTTCAGCCTCAACTTAGCCAATTCGCTCTTATCGCTAGAACTCGAAAAACTGCGAATGAAATCACGTTTTGATGCGGCTGATAATGCTCAGTATTTGTCATAAATATTTGATGAGACATAATGCATGCTTTAGAGAAACAGAAATTCAATTTTAAAGAGATATAAAGTAAATGAATAAAGCAAAAATTATAAAGTTTGTTAGAGGAATACGACAAAGGGAACCCGTTGAGATTATCTACTACTGTCTATGAGTCAGAAAATCAGAATGTACAGGCGACTCTCGTTATTTCGAAATTCGAGGGACTCTTAAAATAATACAAATCATCAAATGTTTCAGTTAGCAGTAAGCAGTAAGTAAGAAAATATAAAACTTTTTACAAAAATTATTAAAGAGATTATGTAGAGATTCGTAAGAGCTTTGAATTAATGAGAATCTCGAAATATCGCAGATTTGAAATAAAGAGAGTCAACTGTAATGTATCTATAAATTGATTGATAATATAAGCATAAAGTCGATTCATATACTAAAAGACCATATCATATCAAAATTTGCATATCTTTGAGATGATTACTCATAGAGCTGCTGAAATGAATTTACTAAGCTAAGTTGGCTGATAAGGAGTACACTTATAGCACTTGGCATTAGCTGAAACCCATCTGAATTTGCTCATATACATATATATAGGAATGTATCTCCTTAACAGATTTGTCTTTCGAATAAAACACATCTTAGATATTTCACTTTAAATTTGACTGGTTGGAAATTATTATTACGAGTATTGGACTTAAATAATAATTTAGCAATCTTCACTTACGACACAAGTTTGTTTGTTGAGAAGAAGAGATTTCAGAATATTTTTAAATATGCATGTGTATACAATACAATACTACGCTTATGGCGTACGTACGCTTAGTGCGACGAGACTTTTGATCTTATATGAGCAAACTTAAACGATTATATCGCCTTTCGTATATAACGGCGTTCCCTTGAACATCGTTATAACTCGATTCTACTGTGTATCCATATGCATATCGGGTGCCTATAGTTTCTCTATATCCACTACAAATCAATTATTATCTACCATATACATATGTATAATAGTAAAAGTTGAATGGTATTAGCATTCTATTTATTTCTCATACATTACATGATACATGGATACATGGATACATGCTACATGATACATGATATTTCTTAAGTAACAAATCACAGGCCAATACAGCTTGACTGATATTTCAATCAAGAGGGTCTATACTCTGGCCATATCTAGCCGCTCTATTCCGAATATATAAGATCTTAGGCAAATTCGACCTGTGCTCATATGGAAAGTTTTTTGTTTACTATTACTACATGGTGATAGTAGAAATCCTAGTCTTTAGCTCATGAATATAATATTTCTTAATTTACTCATTTTTATACTGAGATATTTTCTGATTTATACGGCAATACATCTACCTCACTCACACATACTATATATTGATGATACACATTAAGAGTCTAACAATATGTGTAAATAAAAGTTTTTCTCGGTTTTTAGGCTTAGGTTTTTAGAAAGAAAACGATCTAGTTGAAGACCCAAAGTCTTCTGTAAACCTGACTTTGAATACAAATATCAAAAAATGTTTTAGGCCTATAGCGGCAAATGGGAAAATTTGATCAAGTCAACGGATTTGTCGCTGCCAGAGATAAATCATTCACGAGCTATACAAAATGGCTGCAAAATCACATCAAAGTCGAACAAATGCTCGAATATCCAAGCGGAGGCAAAAGTAATTTGAGCGCTAAGGCCTTAAGCGAGGGTCCTCAATCTGCATATGGATGGATGGATGGAAGGTATGTGCTTGTGCATCCCTTTTTTGCATGCGACAGTTGTTGATTTTATTCGTCGCTGCTCTCGAAATATTTCTCATTACTTAGGCTGGAATGCGGATGGTGAATGCTGAATGCTGAATGCTGAATGATATCATTGTTGATGGCATATGTGGCAATGGGCTTAGCCTGGCAATAGATCGAGGACTCTTTCTGTCTGTGTCTGTGTCTGTGTCTGTGTCTCTCCCTCTCTCTTTCTCTCTCTTTGTGTGTGGTATACAGTCGTGCATGGCACCCAATGCTCAACAAAATGCTGTCGAAGCTTTGCCAGGGGCTGGCGCAAACAACAACAACAACAAGAGCAACAGCAACAACAACAATAGAAAGGAAGCAAAAAAAAAGTGTTTGCTTCCTTAAGGCCCATTCAGGACATCCGCTGATTGTTGCCGCCGTCGCTAGTAAAGCTGCCGCACAGGATATCTGCCCTCGCCTCGATGGCCTCTGTCGGCCTACATCGGGGTTGCTCACGGGGGTTGGCCACAATTGCTCGACGGCCTAACCCCGTTGTCCTGGAGTCCTTTGCTTTGCTTTGCTTGGCTACGGCTACGGCTACGGCTACGGCTACGGCTACGGCTTAGCGCTTTTCATTGTGCGCTTTATTGATAAAGGACACCCTGCACTTCGCATATCGATTTCAAGAGGCATCGCCCATTGCTGCCCCGCCTGCCCGCCTACCCGCCTACCCGCTCGGCTGCCTCTCATTTCAGCTGCTCAGCGTTCATCATTATCCTCGAATGTTTTCATTATTTTTCCACTTGGCTCAACTCCTTGTCTGTTCGAATGCCGTCAATGGACGACGACATGTTTATAATGCCAGTCGAGAGTCCTTTTCCATCAGCATTCAGCCTGACTGACTGACTGACTGACTGGGTGGGTGGGTGGTTGGCTTGTTGGGTGACTGAGGTGGCTGGGTGGCGGGGTGGCTCGGCTTGTTATGCCTTGTATTTCGGGTGGTTGCTCTGCGGTGGTTGCTTTTTCAGCACCATTTTGATCTAACTCCTGGGAATTGGCGCAAGTTTCACTGATTTGATGAAATGCTCGTAATCGCGCCCATTTCCATGGCCCCCGCGCGCCCCTCTTGGCAACGCCGCCCGCTCGCATGTGCCAGCATTTGATTAAAAGCGCTGCAAAATTAATTTCAGCTCACTCACCGACCCTCTCCACCTCCAGCTCCTGCTCCTGCTCCTGCTCCTGCTCCTGCTCCCTTCTTTGTGTGTGTGTGTGTGTGTGTGAAATTGTCGCAGCACTCGGCTTAGCTACTTGAGCGCTAAACGTCGTCCTTTGTGTATTGCTCGCAGCAGGGGTGAATTAATTAAGGCGGCTCAATCACCAACGGATCACTCAAGCACCACCTAGCACCACACCACACCACAGCATAGCACAACGTCAAACTCCCCCACCCTAGCCGGCGCCATTTTGATGCTTGACAATATTTCTATTGAGTGGCCTCTGGACTTTTGACTCTTTTTTGTTTTCCCTCATTTTGGCTTTCTTTTTGGCGAGGGCCGAGCTTAGGTAATTAAAAACCAATCTCTGGATGAGTCTGCTCGACTAGCAGTTACCCTAGGCATCAGCACTTGAAATTTCATGGAATGAATCATTGAGTCGTTTGAGAATGTCGTTTAGGCTCATGTTCATTAAACATGTCTATCGATTGCTATCGATTAATCTTCCTCAGCTGCCGCTCACACTTGAAATTTGGCCAGGTTTGGTAAAGGATTGCAGAGAATACGTCATTGAGAATGAATGAGAATGACCCCAGTCTTTCAAACATGTCCTACACAGATATCGATTGCTATCGATTATTCATCTTTAGCTTCAGTCACAACTGGAAATATAGGTAAATATTGATAAATGTATTCAGAGAACGAGTCAGTGAGTCATTCATGAAGCATACATTTGTATGACTCTTGAAGCATCAAATATACAGATATCGATTGTTATCTATAATTTGTCTATGGCCTTTGACTTGAAATGTCGCCAAGCTTGGTAAAAGTATTCTGAGAATGAGCCATTGAGCCATTTAAGAAGCATAAAGTTGTGAGGTTCCAGTTATCGAAATATGTTATATATAGATATCAATTTTTATCGATAAATCTTCATTGATTTCAGCCTAAACTTGAAAGCTAGATTTGGTAAAAGTATTCACAGAATGAGTCATTGAGATATTCAAAAATTTCATATCAGTAAGAGTCCAGTTTCCTTAAACATGTTATATAGAGATATCGATTGTTATCGATAAATTGAAACAAATTCTGTCATAATCGCTGCTACCGAACAACGACTGTCCCCTCCACTCTGCCTAAGAGTCCACTACATACCTGAGCGTCCAAGCCACGCCCACTTCTGCGCCGTGCCAAAGCTAATATACCCCACTGGGCTTCAATGGGTTCGGGGCAGCTCCGCTCGCGGCGTGCACATTGTGGCTTTGGCTCATTGAACGTCCGCACTTTGGCGAAATTTCGTGCAATTTTAATTAATGGCCAGCAAGTGGTGGAGCTGCACCACCCAACGGCGCTGCACCACTTGACTTGGGTGGCCAAACAAATTGACATTTGACATTTGACATTTGGAGTGTTTCGTTCGTTCGTTCAGTTCCACATTTCTAGAGTCCATTCAAGGAATTGACGCACACACACACACACACACACACACACACACATACACACGCAGGTAAATTGGCTCCACTTGGCGGTTTTGTGCTCCTCATTAGCTCGCCTTGGGGCGGTGCTCACAATTTGATGCCGAGTGGCACTTGGCTCGCTAACCACCCGCTACATTTATATTAACAACATGGATGCCGTTGCATGGCACGCCGTGCCACACCACGCCACGCCCATCCACAATCCTTGGCACCTACCTGGCCCGCCCTCAGCGCCACGATTTTCCTCGGGCTTCATTTATGCCAATTTTTCAAACTAATTGGTGCTGTTGACATCTTTTTCTCTCTCTGAAGTTTTGCATTGGATTCAGCGGCAGCTAACCCCTCCGCCTCCCTCTTGCCCTGCCCCTGCCCACGATGGGAGAGAGACTTTTACGTGCGGACTGCGGCAGGTTGGGATACCCACTAAAAGCACTCAGCAATAAAATTAGTACACGCCGTTGCACTCGGCTATTGGAGGAGCCTTGACGCAGAGGCGGCGGAGAGGGGGTAGCGTAACGAAAGGTATAAATATGCAGTGACATGTAGAGGCAAAGAGAGTGAAAGAGAGAGAGAGAGTGAGATAGCTAGTGAGAGAGAAAGAGTTACAGAGACTTGGGGCATATAGTTGTTGAGAGAGAGAGAGAGGCAGAGATAGGGAAAGAAGAAGAGAGGTTTAAGGAAAGGAAACTAAAGAGAGAGACAGATTAGATATATATATATAGAATATGGGCATAAACAAAACTAAGAGATTGAGTAACATACAAATTAGATGAATAAGATAAATAATTAAATACAAGAACGAAAGAGAGAAGGAGAAAGAGGCGTAGAGCTACATAGAAATCCAAATGTGGTAGCAAGGTAGGAGGACACTCATTAGTAGAAAGGCAAACGGAGGGAAGGACAGTAAAAACTAGAGAGAACGAGAGAGAGAGAGAGAGAGAGAGAGAGAAAGAGAGAGAGGGAGAATAATAACAGAAAAAATAAACAGAGAAATATGTATTGGGGGAGAGAGAAATAGCGAATGAGAGAGAGAGAGAGAGTGATTGAGACAGAGAGAGAAAGAGAGTTATCTTTTCCTTAAGACAGAGATAAAGGGAGGACAAAATGAACAGAATGAGAGAGAGAATGAGACACAGAAAGCAAAAGTGTTTTCTTTTCTCTAAGAAAGAGATAGAGAGAGGAAGACATAGAGAGTGAATGAAAGAGAGAAAGAGAGAGAGTGAATGAGAGTTCTCCTTTCTTTAAAACAGAGATAGAGAGAGGAAGAAATAGAGAGTGAATGATGGAGAAAGAGATAAAAAGAGTTCTATATCTACTCTCTCTTTAAACCTATACTCATCTTTATATTATTCTCAGCTTTCCCCATCCTGCGCTCTCGATAGAGCTATGCTTTCAGATAAGAGTAGAGTAAACGGGAATTATAAATAGATGCCAGCTGCATAGAAATCACATTTCTCTTCTTTATCTCACACTAAATTCGTTTTCCGAATTCCCAAAACCCCCTTGAGCAATACCAATGCGTGCTACGCCTCTGCGTCTTTGGCCAGTTATGTATTTTGCTGTTCGCGACATTTTCTCCTCCCCATTTTTTCTCTCCCAATGCTCTTCGGCATTTCAGCTAATAAATGCAATAAATGTAAAGTTTATAGTAAAAAAAAGAAGAAGAAGAGGAAGAGGCAGAGGCAGAGGCAGAGGCAGAGGGAATTGAAGAGCAAGTGGGAAGACTTTAGCTGTAAACGAGCTAACTGAGAGCTGCTCTCGTGACACACATGAACTCAAGCTGCTGGGGGCAAGATATAGATACAGATGTATATATACATATAATATATGTATGTATGTATGTATATATGATATGTACATGGCATAGATCTATCAATTATGCGCTGTTAGTTGAGTGAAAATGCAATGCATGAGCTGCTTGCGGCGCTGAAAATATTTAACAAGTCAACAAAATTGCAAATTCTAATAGAGAGCGAGACACAGTGCAGGTGTGTGTGTGTGTACAGGTGTAGGTGGCAGGCTCACGGCTCGGTGCCCAATCAATTTTTGATGGACGTGCGAAATTTATGGTGAAAAATATTTGGCCATGCACAATGAACTCGAGAGTCGGAAAATTGTGCAAAAGCCCGAATGAAAAATGCTAAAAGAGCTCAACTGAAAGCGGGCGGGGAAGGAGTGAGAGGGGGAGGGGGGGGAGGGGGGAGAGGTGGTAATGGTAGCGAGAGTTGAAACTGAAACTGAATGCCGTCGTCGACCAATGCGGCTAGCCGAGGCTCCAAACACCCCGCACTAAGTCAGGGCCGCAGAGGGACGACTCCAAAAAGGGGAGGGGGGGGCATTGCTGATGCTGGCCTGTCCATAGAAAATATCGTTATGCACACGGCTGGGGCAACAGGCACGGCAAAGCGAACACAATACCATTTATTGTTGTATTATTTTGTTGTTGTTCGAGTTGTATTTTTAATACTCTTCCGTCCGCCTCCTGCGCCTACATTTGTTGCGTATTTATGACGCTGGAGGGCGCCGCTGTTGCCGTATACCCGGCAATCCGAAACAATGAACCAGCTGCCCTTTGCCAAACAGAAAAAAAAAAAACAAAAAAAACATCCAGATCGAAATAGCAGAACAAAACTCTTTGAAGCAAATTCCTTTGGCTAGCTCTAACAAATATTGGGCATATCTTGTGATCAATCTATGTACATATATCTATGTTAACAGTTAATCAGAATTGTCATATGTTGGAGAATTTATTGGGTGAAATTATAGTAGAAATATTTGTGGATTCATGTAAAGCCTTTTAGAGAACGATTCAAGTAATACTGAAATAGAATTTGATTTTATTCGACAATTATAATATCTTGAGTTTTTATAGATTTTAGTTGATTAAATGCACAAGGAATGAGGCGAATATGTCTTGGGATTAGACAAACTCATTGAAACCCAAATTTCGTGTTTCATATTGTGAAATAAATTCTATAAAAAGCATCGATTGTTTTTATGTAAATAAATATATATTATTATATGTAAGCATATATATATACATATACATAAATATATAAAATATATTATTTCCCAAGTACAAGTTTTTTTCTCTCTCTCTATATAGAAGTATATACACAATTACATAAACGCATGTATTATATTATTACGATCTAATATATATATATATATATATATATATATATATATACATATATATATATATATATATATATATATATATATATATATATATATATATATATATATATATATATACTATATAGCTTTCTATAATAGTCTCTGCTGTTCTCTAGCTAAACTCAATTCGTTGCTTAAACAAATTGCGATCTATAGAAATATACAAGTTACAGATCTTAAGTTTAATGTATTTATATATACATTTTATGAATATTTAGATTATATTTACATTTATACAATAAATATCCAGATTATATTAATATCAGATTTAGGCACATAATTTTATTTATTGATTAATATAAAGATGTCAACATTTGTTATCAATAAACTCCGCGCATATACAGAAACCCATATATATCATGTATTATACTAATCTAGAAATAAGTTCTTCTATATATATTTCACATATTTCACATTATTCACATTTATTTTCCTTTTTTTTCTTATGCAAATAATTGTATTTTTTATTATTCATATATTCTCTACAATTATTATACAAAATTCCAAAATTCCCATACTGAGTTCGGGTATTTCGCTAGTCGTTCAACTGTTTTCTAAAAAAATGCATTAAAAAATAGACGTAAAGTTGCCTTCAGTTGGTTTTTGGCGCTCTGTGAAGCGTTTTAAAGTGCTTCCAGGCAATTTGGCGATAAACAATCGCTGAAATAACCGATATGAAATATTTAAAAAGTGTTCAAATAGCCTGGCCATGCACATGCCACTCCCCACTCGCCCCACACACGCCCCACACCCCCTTCAGCGGGTGCTCGATTGGCGGCTCGCATTGGTGTTGCTGCCGCTTCGTTACCTCTTGCGGCGCGTTTGATTTGATTTATTTGGAATTTGCATTTTTATTCCAGCTTCCTCCTGCCCTTGCTTTAGCCCCCGCTCTCTCGCCCTACCCCCTACCCCCGCTGGCCGAGTTGAGTTTTTGGGTAGCTTAGCGCTTGAATTTTTAAACATGTTGCATACTTTTGTGCGCTTGCAACTTTGGAGCCCCTCCTCTCGCACCCCCTCCCTCCCCATTCATTCAAGCCCTCGCCATTTTGAATTTACTTTAAGTCCAAAACTGCAGGCTTACGAGATTTTCGCATTGGCAAACGAAGAGTTTCTCAGCTGCTGGAACTCGATAGAGAGAGAAAGGGGAGGTTGCCCAAGCCCAGCCCTGGCAGCCAGGGGCTCAGAAGGGCTTTTGCTCGCATGAGGCTAAAATTGCAGCTCAAAGCTTCGGCTCTGGCTTAATTAAGCCTAATTCGATGTAATATCTGTCAACCCCAATGCTAATGCAATGACCAACATTTCTATGCCCATTCACGATGTGGAGGTGGGGTATGCTGGTTTTCTAATGAAAATGTACGAAGGAGAGAGAGGGAGGCGTGACAGGCGCCAGAGCTCTGTTGAAACTTCCTCGAAGACAATTATAAGCTTAAAATAAAGTCATAAAAATAATACAAAATAAAAAATAAAAACATGGTACAGCTATAAAAATCAAATACAGTTTTAGCAATAATATGATATTACAAAGAAAAATACATTCCAAATTTACAGCTAAAAATGATCCATGTTAGCCTAAGAGCTGTTGAGCCCAAGTATTTGTTTATTTGTTTAGGCTTTTTTTAATTTAAATTGACTCTCGTTTTTGTCAATAGCTTTAAGAAATAAATAAATAAAATAAATAAAAAAATAAACTAGATACAAATCAAGTGAAAGTAAACTATTTAAGAGTTGAAGTAAATATCTTATAGATTTATTTGTGAACCTATTAAAGATTAAGATTGATATAAACTTAAGTCTAACTTAAAAGTTTTTTGATATTCATTTAATAATATTTTATATAATTTATTTAGATATTAAAGATTGGAAAAATAAAAATAAATAAATAATAACATTAAGATAAATAAAATAAATAAAAAGAAATAAAATTAAGATTTAATTACAGCTTTTTGGATTATTTTTCACAAATTATTGTTATAATTAATTTATTCAATAATTATTGAATTTATGTATATAACATTGAGATGAAATTAAAGCATTTTGGATTATTTTTCAAAATATTCTTCATAAATAAATATGAATATTAAATTATAAATAAGTATAGAATTAACATACAATTATAAATTTTGGAATATAATTTTTTGATCTTGATAATTGATTTTAATATTTTATATAATTTAGTAATTTTTTTAGAGGTTCGGATGAATATGAAATTTATATTAAATTACATTTTCTTGAATATAATTTTTTACCTACATTTTTTTTTAAATAAATATTTCACTATCTTCATTGGCTTCTCTTGGCTCTCTTAACTATTCAGAATGGGTCAACAAAGTAAGCTTCTGGTAACATTTACTAACTTCCAATCCAAAGCATTTTGGTATTATGTGTAAGCCTAAATGCAGCGTGCTAATAGGTAACTATATCTTGAGAGAAATATGGTTCAGAATATAAAAAAGAACCTTTGACATTATATTTCCTTAGACAACATTTGCATTCGCTTCAAATGGCATTAGGATCGCAGGGCAGGCGCTCACTCAAGCCGTAATTTGTTATAGTTGGAGAGTACTGTAAGGGGAACAGGAAAGGCCGCTGAGTACTAGATAGTGCCTTAGCAATTCAGAAGCATCAGCTCCATTCCGTTGCCATGGGGCACACAGGGTATTTACTAGTCGTTCAACTCGTCGACTTCTACATTCATTTCTCATTTTCATTTATTTCCATTTTCTATTCTTCACATGTGTTCTTCCCCCCTGTTTCCCCCCAGGAAGCAACAAGCGAGTGCCACGGCAACTGCGACTGCGACTGCGACGGTTCAAGCAGATTCCGAGCTTTATGAAAATAGTTTCTAATTATTGCAATTAACATTTGCTTTGAGCTTTTGTCCACTTCAAATAGTTTGGGTTTTCGTTTGTTTGTTTGTTTTTTTTTTTTTTTGTTCAGTTTTAATTTAGAGAAATGTGGGTTAGACATTAATATGCCCGAGATAAGTTTTACCTCCAAAACCAGAACCGAAATGAGCTCAAACTTATTTTTGGCACAGTAAGAGAATCAGGCTAGAATTCTAGACTATATATTGTTGTATATCCTCCAGTTCCAAAATGTCTAGAATTTCTCTAACGTCTCCATCGGTAGTTGAAGTACTAGAGTCGAAATTTGGAATATTCGAGTAGACAATACAAGATTAAAGATTTGAGGGATATACTTAGAATCAGCTAAGACTGTTTCCTCTATCCCGTATTATCCTTTACTGATTCAATAGGAGGCGTGGCTAACCGGGAAATGGATCTGACAGAGCTTGGACCATGAATGAGTATTCTGTCATCGGTAACGCCCCACTGCAACGTTCTCACTCGTTTTCCATAGTTTTCTCAACACTTTAGATATGTTTTCGTACTTTCCGCCGGACTTTGAGCCCCTTTCAAAATTATTTTTCCAATTGAAGGACATTCAAGGAGTACTTACATATATCTAGCTCTGCAAAGCTTTGGCTACATCATATCGAGGCTTTTTCAGCATGTTCCATACGCCATCGGATAGGAGGAGAGGCTCAAGAGCTCTAACGAATTTCGAAATTTCAGTGCGAGTGCTAAATTTGGAGTGATTTGTGCTTACTGTGTGGGCATTCCATGCAGCTGCACAAATTCTCAATGTTTAAATAAGAAAATCCGAGCATAAAAATCCCAAATAAATCAAAAGAAAAACGAAATCAAATGATTGAGTGAATTAAAAGCGTGCAGTCAATGGAGCGAGAGAAACGGACTGCAATATGATGACTATCAAATAAACAGGAGATGAAATATTTGCAAACATCATAGAGAGAGAGAGAGAGAGAGAGAGAGAGTGGGGGTAAGGGGTAACTGCATATGGGAGACAAAGTAGTTTTGGGGTTTTCAGTTTTGGCCAGCAGCTGGCCATGAAAATTGCATGCAGTTGGATTTGGTTATTAGAATGCCATAGAATTGGATTTGAAATTGAAATATTTAACACGTTTGGGTCGAGCGTGCCGAGCAGGACATCCAGCACATGCAGGACATCCTGGACAGCCAGGACATCCAGGATGTGCGATGGCCAATGCAATTTTAATAGGACGCAAAAGTAATTGACGTTAAATGTTTAAGCTGGGCAAAGCTAGGCACAAAATCCATGTGGAGTCGATGATTGATTGATTGACTGACTGACTGATTGACTGACTGACTGAATGAGTGTGTCCAACAATAATTGGAATCATTTATGATCTGATGAATTAGTTGACTCTCTGAAGTGTGTAATCAATAATTGTAGAGCTTATTGATGGACTGATTGACTAGCTGATTGAATGATTGAGAGACTTTATGATGGTCTAGTTTAGTTTAGCTTATAAATATGTAGGATTATCTAAATGAGTGATGCTGAACTGGATGATAGATTGATTGATGAACTGATTGATGGAGTGATTGATGGACTAATTGATGGACTGATTGATAGAGTGATTGATGGACTGATTATTGGGCTGATTGGAGGAGTAACCGTTGCTTGAACAACTGTTGGAGCTGAAGGTCTAATCTACTAGGATGATTGACTGATTGATGGATTGATTGACAGAGTAAAGCCCACTGATTGATGGGCGTATTGGCAGTGAATCTAAAAGTCGATGGCTTAAATTCGAGATAGATAATCTATTATCTGACTGTGAAGCCTTTGTAATTGATTGACTGAATGATTGATGATTGATGAGAGGACTTACGTCTGTAAAGCTAATAATTGCCTGACTTATGGATTAGTAAGCTTACGCATTACAGCTAGTGATTTATTAACTAATAACTAACTGATCAACGATGAGCTCTGATTGATGACGCGACGTATTATTCGAATGATTGATAGAGTGAATCACTGCCTGAATAACCGATCTTGTCTGCCAATCTTGATGGAATCTAGTGCCAATGTCTATGCTGAACCTCGGCTAGCTGGTTTAGCTTGACTAACAGACTGATTGTGAGTCATACTCAGAAAATCGAGTGATTGACCGACTGACTGAGTGACTGAATTAGTGAAAGCAATGCGAATTGCATTGCCAGCCAAACGCTTTCACTTTCTTGATCCGGTTAACCATCGCAATGGTTAGCTGGACATGCAGTCCCTACGAATCGCATTCGCATTCGCATTCGTTCTCATGCAGGCAGAGCAGACGCATTTGTATTCGTTTCTGATTCAAGTCGAGGCTCTCTTACAGCTGACTGGGCTAACAAATTGCGCAATCAGGCGCAAATAACAAAAAGCAGAAAATGAAATGAAAGCAAACGCGCTCCAGACAGCCCTTAGATCATATCAACATCGTCATCATCATCATCATCAACATCAACATCATCATTAGCAGCAGCAGCAGGAGCAGCAGGAGCTACCCTGCGGCAATACTCAACAAAACACATTTTGGTCAAATCATTATGAAGTTGTTGTTGTTGTTGTACAGCTAACGTAAAACTGATAAAAGTATTTCAATTAGTGTCAGAAAATGTCTGCGTCTGTGTGTGTGAGCGTGTGTGTGTGTGTGTGTGTGTGTGTGTGTGTGTTAACAGCAACTACAATAAATGTAATGAATCTTATAACAATTCGCAAGCGTTAACTATAATGAGTGCGTATACAGCTAGATATGTGTGTATGTGTGTGTATGTATGCATATATATGTGTGTATATATGTTTATGCATATGTATTCTACATACAAGTATGTACTTGGATCTGTTTATATGTCTGCGTGTTTGTGTGTCTGCTCGAATGGTTTTTTTCTTTCACCCTCAGGCGACAACGCCAACGCCAATGCAAAAACAACAACAACAACAACGACGACAACAACGACGACATCAACGACAATAGCAATAGCAATGGCTGCCGCTGTAGCTGACGACGGTTGACACGAGGCGAGCCAAATTAAAACAACAAGAAGAAGAAGAACAAAAAGCAGAAGCAGCAGCGAAACAAAAAGCAAAGCAGCAACACTACAGATAACATGAACACACACACACACACACACACAGTTATACACATAACATGAGCATATGGCAAGAGCAGGCAGTCCGTTCGTCAGTCCGTCTGTCTCTCTGTCTGGCAGACAGTTTGACAGCTGTGGCGCTGCCATTTTATTAGAAAACGCCATGTAAAACGGCAGAGGACAACGACACAAATTCACCATTTTGTCACGTAGCGCACACACACACACGCACACTCATAGGCGCAAGGCGAGAGAGACAACGCTGACGGCGACGTCAGCGGCGACGCCAGCGTGCACGTTGTCAACAAAAACAACAACAATAGCAACGAGCATAACAAAACGCGCGCGCTCTGTTTTGGTGGTGACAAAAACGAAAATTGCTTTGCCGGCGTTGGCGTTGCCGTAAACTCACCACGGCAGCGACGGTGACGACAACGGCAACGACAACGACGGCAGCGGCAGAGACAGCGACTACTGCGCTCAAAAAGCGTGCGCTCTCGCTTACGCGCGCTCACTCGTACGCTCTCGCTCTCGCTCTAGCTCTCACCGTCCGAGTGTGTTTATTATTTGAAAACAACCCTCGCTCACGCTTGTCTGGCTGTGTGTCAGTCGCACGACTGTCTCTCTCTCTCTGTGTGTATGTGTGTGTGTGCGTGTGTGCGTTGTCTTCGGCCGGCACTTGGCCAATGCTGACACACATGACCGCTAGGCAGCGCAGCGTGCAGAGCGGGCAGAGCAGCGGCAAAGCACAGTTAGATATGCAGATCATGGCAAATATCAGCTAAACGGGATATTTGCTAAATTGAGTGAGGAATTTCGAGCTCAACATTTGCGAATCTATTAATTACAGACAGAGCGAGAGAGACAGCAAGAGAAAGAGAGATACATATGCCTTGATCGAGAACAGCCCCGCCTGAGGGCTGATAGGAGGATGGCCAAAACAACCCTTAGCAGCAACAACAACTGCGTAGCAGTCGCGCTGCTGCACTTCGATTGCCTTCTGCTTGCTTCGAGGTAAATAAATATAAGAAATGCGTTGCGGACACTGGCCGATAGATGGCGCCGCTGCACACACCGCAGCTGCGTACGCCGGCTGACAGATGGCGCCACAGCAAGATGCGATTAATTTGCCGTTTGGACGCAAGCGAACGGGCGAAGGGCCGTGCAACTGATGGACCCATGCGAATTGCGAGTTTGGTCAGCGAAAAACGATACGAAGAGGAGAACAAAAAACGCTAAGAGACTTAACCAGGTTGACATGTGCAGAGTGGCGGGGGCGTGCAGGTGTGGGTCGCAGCAGAGCAGCAGGACAGCAGGACAGCAGGGGTAGGGCAGAAAAAGGTCCTGTGTCCTGCTTGATGATGGAAGCAAAAAGGAATCTGGTCCAGGCCCAGTGCTGGGCGCAGTAGTGCATAAATTTGACGCTCTGTATGTGTGTGTGTGTGTAACGAAGGGGTAGCTGGGGCAGAGGGGCACAAGCAAACAGCTGGCGGTCATATTTTCCAGTCAACAAGGCAACAACAAACACAACAAGGCCCGAAACAGAGGTACACACACACACACACACACCCACATACAGGCATGCACATAGCCCAACCAAAGCCCCAAAAGCCCTAGCCAAGCCATCCGAAACTCTGCCCGCCCACCCCTCGCCCAGCTACTCTCACGCAGTTCTGCTGCTGCTGCCTCGTTGCTGTTGGCTTTTAAGCAGAAAATCATACAAACAACACAGTCACAGGCAGAAGCAGGAGTGGCAGCAGGAGTAGCAGCAGGAGCAGGACACACACATATACGCACTTCAAGTTTGGGAGTAGCTGGCGGAACGGTCGGTTTATTAGACTGACCCAAAATGGAGCGAATTGCAATATGAACTATTCGGGTTACCCTTGAGCGCAAAGTTGGCCAGCACTCCAGCAAAATATGCTACACGGCCGGAGTGCAGGACGGGCCGGGCGAAAGGACTCGCCAGGGGAGACTCGGGCTCGGGCATACTTTCAAAGATATTTCACGCAACAGCCCCTCGAATATTTCGGCACACAGTCGAGGTGGTTTTATTATGATGAAATAGTTATACATTTAGAAACACACAGAATGGGGGGGCACAGAGGGAGAGTGAGAGAGAGAGAGAGAGGGAAATTAAAAAAGGAAAGTACAAGGAAAAAGTCAAGATATTAAGAGAAAGTGAAAGAGAGGTACAAGAAAAGAGAGAGAACAGGTGGCGAAAGTTGACAAGGAAAAGTGAAAGAAAAGCGGGAAAGGGAGATAGAGAGAGAGGAAAAAAGTAAAGAAGGAGAGAGAGGAAAATATAGTTAAAAAGAGAGAGGTAGAGAACATCTAGAAAGATATAAAATCATGCTCAGAGAAACGATAATTTATCGATAGTCACCATGCTAGCGATTAATAAGCATTACAGGGTAAATGCAAAGAGTTGCGAAATGTTTGTGAACGATTACAAATCGATTTACCAAATTCACATTTATCGATTGTGAAGTGTGCGTGTGCCATCGATTGTTGCCTATCGAAAGTCGGCATCACACAGAGCCAGCCCCAGCCCCATGGAACGTAAATCAATTTGCGATGCTATTTTGCGAGCTTCCAGCTGCAATTCGATCTGTCCCCATCGACGACTCGATTTTCGTAGCCTTTTTTAGTCGAGGCGAGGCTCGTCCACAGTGGACGCCCACTTATTAGCCAATTGCATTTTACAGACCATTTTGGGGGGGTTGTGGCGCTCGCTCCTCGACTGCAGACAAACAAAATGGCTGACTGACTCGCTAGACCAACACCCCAAACCCCACCCCCACCCCCCGCCATACCGCACGAGCTAACCCCCCGCAAGCTTCAGTCTTCGCCTTCTGGCGGCGTTCGCTACACTCAATTTTCGCAGGCAACGCAGACTCTGTGTGTGCGTGTGTGTGTGTGTGTGTGTGTGTGTGTGCTCAGCTCATAGCCAAAAGTTATGGATTCAACTTTTGGCCAATTTAATTTTCTCGCCTGCAACGGCTGCAGAGCAAGCGGCAGCAACCACGTTTGACCAATTGCCGAGCCTCCAACTCCAGCTCCAGCTCCACGCCCAAAATGCGTAATGCGCGCATGTATGTGTGCGTGTGCGTGTGTGTGTGTGTGTGTGTGTGCATTGTGATGGCCCAGACAGAGGACGTAAACGAGGTCCTGTAGCAGGAGCAGGAGCAGGAGCAGGAGCAGTAGGTCCTGGCCAAGAGTGCCCGTAAGCCCGCATTTACAGATGATTTAGCTGATGTTAAAGGCCAGCTGCCCGAGGGGCGGTGCGACGGGGGAGGGGAAGGGGGGCGGCGGACTGGCATGTGCGTCCATACAGTGTGGACACATTGTGCCCCATTAGTTTCCACAACAACAACAACAACATGGCCTGGCTAGCAGCAAAATTTGCATGATTTTGCATTGTGCCCAGCTCACGTAGTTGTTGCTTGTTGTTGTTGTTGTTGCTGTTGCTGTTGCTTGTTTGTTTGTTGTAATAAGAAAATGCTTTATGCACGCACTCTCAGCCTACAGCGGCCCATAACGGGACCCATCGAGAGAGTGTCCAGTTTTCCAGGCCATTTCATTTCTGTTAGCCAGCCCGCACTTTTTATTATATAACTAACAATGCGTGGTTGTAGTGGTTGTTGTTGTTGTTGTTGTTGCTGCTGTTGTTGAGAATATAAACAGACTGATGGGGTATGATAAGAGTGTCAGTCAATATGTCAGAGCCATGGAGCTAGAAATCACATATATTTGACTGCAAAAGTCACAAAAGTCGGCAATCGATAGTTATCGATATCGAAAATGGTGGAAGATTAACATAATCTGAAATAAAATAGTGCTATTTTATCACTAACTTACATGTAGGACTGAAAATTATACTAAACGGGGCATAAATGTCGACTATCGATACTTATCGATATGGATTATATTAAAATGTATAGAGGTAAGTAGAGCTTGTACTCTAGATGTACATAGATTTAGAAGTACATAGGTATATCTCCATATGTGTTTGAGTATTTAGTTGGATCATATCTTTCACATTGATGCATATCGATTGTATAACGATATATATCATTAAGAAAAGTAAGAGAAGCCGATATTAAACGTTTGTATTATAGATTTGAATGTGATTCATAAGTAAATTCATGTTGTCCAATTTGAAAAAGTTTAAAAAGTCAACTATCGATATTTATCGATTTAAGAATAACTAGAAAAACAAGCAGTTTAACTAGTTTAACAAGATACATACTATAAATAGAGCCTCAGTCCAGAATGTAATATATATAAATTGGTCGCTTATGGATGTCTCGATATACGGTTTCTCTATAAATCGGTTATCGATAGTTGCGCTTCTTTGATTCACAGGGTATGCAGAGTGCCAGCACGTCGCTGGTCGTCTACCAATATTATATAATATGCAGACAGTGCACATCAATTGCTGCCACAAGCCACGCCCCGCACACGAATAGTGGGCGGTACAGCATAGACATCGTCAGAAATCGAGTTGTTGCTGCTGCCAAAAATCAAGCAATTGGAATTTAATAATAAACATTTTGGCCCAGTTTGTGGAAATGTGCTAACAAATTGCATATCAAACACTTTTCCCCCAAATTCCAAATTCGAATTCAGATTCAAATTCCAATTAGAATCGAAACTCAAATTCAAATTCAAATCGAAATAGGAGTACGAATGGAAAGCTCGTTTAAGTATTTAACATATCGATGCCTGCCTGTACCTGTACCTGCTCCTGTAGTTGTGCCTGGGTAAAGGCGTTTGCATATTTCCACAATTTTCCGCAGTTTTGTGTGTTGGACAAGAGAGCAACCTGAGTGGAATTGGTCTAATTATCATTCCGGCTGGCCACGTTAGCCATTTGCACCTGTACGACCGTAATAGAGCTCCTTACATCCCTTACGAACCGCTAAGCACTAATGCGAGGGTGGGCTGAGCCGTTGCAGTGGCTTTGAGTGGTCCTCCTTAGCGATGCAACACTGTATGCGGCTCTTTGGCTCCCAAGCTGGACACTCTTATTGGACACTTTCCAATTAGCATTGGCTTCTCCTCTATTAAAAACTTGCTCCACTTGATATGATTTTGTGGCCGTGAGGCAGCAGGAGATGGGAAGAGCACGGCTAAGCAGGACCAGAGGGCAGCTGGCAGCTGGAAGCTGCATCTAAATGAAGCTGCCCTCTGCAGGCGCACATCAAGAACCTTTCCCTTGCGCCGCTGTGCCCGGGGTTTGTGGCAAGCGAAAGGCGGCAAAGTTGCAACAACAAGCTGAAAGAAGGAAAAGAAGCGAAGGAAATGGAAAAGCTGCGCAGTTACTTTCAAGTTGAAACACACACACACACGTACAGTGGGGGAGCATCTATGTGTGTGTGTGTGTGTGTGTGTGCACTTAAGTGGGGCAGAGTCATCTTCAGCTGGCGCCGCTGTTGCTGCAACTCGAGGCAAAGTTGCAAGCAAAATATAAAAAGTAGCTGCAGTAGCAGCAGCAGCAGCAGAAGAAGAAGAAGAAGAAGAAGCGCAACATACTTTTAAAGAATGCCGACAACACACACACACACACACGCACACGCACACAGCCACACATGTCTGTGTGCTGTTTGGTTTTGTTTAGCTTAATTTGCTCAACTTGCTTTGATGTCTCACAGGAGGCGCTGCAGGAGCTGGGGCTGTGGTGGGGGGCGTGGAGGCGTGCGGTTCTGAGGCCGCGTTTTTACTGCCTTGCGCCTTTTCTTGCGATAATCGGCCAGAGAGCCACTTGCCACAAGCTACATGCCACTTGCTGTGGCAGCTAGTTCATCTCTAGCCAAGGCAGCAGCATGAGTAGCAGCAGCAGGAGTAGCAGCAGCAGCAGGAGTAGCAGCAGCAGCAGGAGTAGCAGCAGCAGCAGGAGTAGCAGCAGCAGCAGCAGCAGGAGTAGCAGCAGCAGCAGCAGCAGGAAAAGCAACAGCAGCAGCAACAGCAGCAGCAGGAGTAGCAGGAGTTGTAGCATATTCGACAACAATCTTCACACAGGTGTGAAATGTTAAGGCATTTATTTTCAATGCAACTTGTCGAGTGTTCCACACTTGACACTCAGTGTGCCTCTCTCTCTCTCTCGCTCTCTCTCTTTCCAGTTGCCACTGCCACTGCTCCTCCTGCTCCTGCTCCCGCTCGAGTGTGTCATCTAAGCTAAACTGTTGCCTAACTTGAGGCGCTTATCGACTGCACGCTCTTAGCTCTTGCTGCATCTCGAAAGTTTTTAACTTATTTACTCAATAGCTGCTAAGGTCATTTCCATCACCTGGCACAAGTTCTCCATGCGGCCATTGATTGTGTCATCAATCAAGACAAAAGTTTGCTGACTGCTTCAGTTTTAAGACTCGGCTCGTTCAGCTGAAGTTGACAGTTTACAGTTTATTTGCTGTGGATCAATCATTTGATTGATGACTGATTGATTCATCATACTTGGCCTTAAAGCTGACTTCTAAGGATGCAGCTGTGGCTTTTCGAACTTCAAGAGGAGCAGGACTGCACAGCTGGACTAGGAAATTTCACAAAAATAACTATCCTATATATACTATACTATAATCCGATTGGGAAGACGCTATAACTATACAGACGCTTTAAGCTGAGTCGTTATCATAGGGTTCTACTGATTCTTCTTCTTCTTTTTCTACTTTTTCTCAGTGCTATTCAGATAGGATAATCATAAAGTGCCGCAACTGTATCTTGGCATTATTTAGGAACCCCTTCATGAGTTATTCCTAACTAAGGCTGACTCGACTCTAGTAATCCAACTCCTCAATTCGCAATTCGAACATCTTATATACCATATACATCTAACTCAACCAATCATCACTCATCTTCGCCCAGTTCTTGTTTGCCCATTTCCTAGGATTTCCTATAAAAAAGAAAATCTGTTTTGGTTTTTCCTCAGCTGAGCCTAAGTAACTGTATTCATAAATGTTCGACATTCATTTGAATCTGGAATTCTCTGGCTGTACGTGAGAGCAATCGCTATCCGCCCGTGGAGTGAGTGTCTGCGGAGTGTCGCTCGAGTGGAACTTTCTGGGAAGCAGACGAATAGCTTGAGGACAATTAATGATGCGATTGTCTGGGCAGCTCTATTGTTCACGTCGCCGTTCATTGTGTCAATTGGAGGCACTTGTTGTCACGATCTTGCGTTCGCCGGTCTGCCCCTCCCCCCTACCGCCTTAGGCGCCGCTCTACAACAGTGCGCTGCCACACCCCCACAAAATTGAAGTGCTGCGATCTGTCGTGCGCGTGTCAGCGACCCTCGTCTAGGTAGGCGCTGACTTACGTGTCGATGGTGTGAACGCGACTACCGCGATAAGATCTGTCCCAGAAGAGCTCGTAGTCATGTACTGTTTTGAGTACGACTGCTACATACCCTGTAAAGGGAGAGTGTGTTGATACTCTATCAAACTCAGTTTGTGATTGCAATGAAAAGGATTGATGAAAAGGAGTTTATCTGAGTGGTATATATGTGTATATACGTATGTATGTATGTGTGTATGCATGTATGTGTATTTACACTACTATAGTATTCCCTTGCTATACATTCCTCAAAGCAATATTGAGTATATGTGGATATTTCTTCAGCAACATAGGGCATATATGTCAAGTAGACTATGGCTATGACTATATCTACTACTGCCCCTGAAATCCCTTTAAGCACAACATTAGGTAGTGTCACTGGACAGTGGCTTTGTTCTGATGCTCAATCTGCTGCTTAGCCTATATATAGGCTATATGGATCACTTAAGGGTATATGGATAACTGAATCTTACTCTTATTTACCATAATTACAGGGTATATAATCTGCATCATTTGCCTGATTTTCCTCTAATTTTTTTAGGGTATAGTCCATTGAAAGTGTTTACTGCCTTTCTCTTTATATTTCTCTCTCTCTCTCTCTCTCTCTCTCTCTCTCTCTCTGTCTCTCTCGCTGTCTATTAACCTATTACTCTCGGAGCCTCTCATTCGGCCTGTCTCTTTGAATGTCTCTCTGCCTATTCGGACTCAATCTGCTCTCGTTCTCTCTTTCTGTCTTAGTCATTTACTTTCTTTCTTCTCATTTTTAGTTCACCCTGTCTCTCTCTCTTTCTCTTTCTCTCTCTCTCTCTCTCTCTCTCTCTCTCTCTCTCTATCTATCTAAATCTCTCTTTCTCTTTCATTCTTTGCCATTCTCGTTCTTTAACTTACTCCCTGCCTCTCTCTCTTTCCCCGTCTCTCTGTTAGTTTCTTTTATTTGTCTATGTCTCACTCTCTCTTTGTTTCTCTTTCTCTCCCGCTCTCATTGACTCTGTCTCTCTCTCTCTCTCTCTCTCTCCATCATACACATCACCTCTTTTTATTAATCTCAGCATACCCTTTCACCTCCACACATCATCAGTTACAGGGTATTTGCTCTATCTACCATTCCCCCTTTCAGTTCTTTTCTTCACTTCATTCATAAAATTTCGACAGCCTGCTTTATATTCAGGATCTGTCGCCGTCTCCCCATCGAGACAATTCTCGGCTCTCACTCAGCTCTGTCCGCGATTCCCCGAATGACAACTCTTTTGCTGCTGCTGCTGCTTCTTCTTCTTCTTCTTCATTTCTACCTCTTGCTGTAATTCCCTTCTCGACTGTTTTGCAATTGGCAAGACGCTTCGAAGTGTCACATGACATTTTGTAATTTTCTTATCCGCCAAAGAAATAAAACCAAAAAATTCTTTGATTTATTTTTTTTTTTTTTGGTTTTCGCTGAGCAAACGGCGTTTAAATTGTCACACGCGCCGTTTGACTTGACTTGAGCTGAGTTAACCCCACCGCGCCTCTCGCCCCACGCTCCCTCTGCCGATTGGCAATTGCGCATTTTCCCAATTGGACATGCCAATTGGACAATTGGACATTGGCTCGTTTGGCCGTTTGGCCGTTTGTCAATTGTAAAAATTTGTCAGCCATTGGCAGCAGCTGTAATTTGGCTATTATGGAAATTGCCAACCAGCAACAGCAGCAGCAGCAATTGAGTAGCCTGGCAATGCCTTACCAACAACAACAACAACAACTGCATCGGCAATTTATGCTGCCACACACTTGGGGGCCAACTTATGGCGCATAAATTTCGAGTGGCCAGCGCCAGCATTAATTATGTTTACAATTGACTAAACTAAACCAGAGTCTAGCACAAGCCAACAGCAAATGCTGCTGGACGAGCAGCTACCCTGTGGAAAAGTGTTAAGCAGGTCTGATGATTGGCCTTGTTATTTTTAGATGTCATAGGGTAGCTGCTCTTCGATCAGGCCATATATTTATATACATATGTCTAGCCCATATCAAGTCCTCTCACTTTACAGGGTATCTCCCGCACAGCAAGTGCCGCAGCTAACTTATGTGAGCTAGACAATATGTTCAATAAAACTTTGCCTCCACACACGCACACACACACACACACACACACGCGTGTGCTTTAAGCAGCTGCTCTAAAAGTAACTTTCAGCTGCAATGCCTGCGCTGACGTCGACGTCGACGCTGGCTGCGACTGCTGCGACAGTTGCTGACCCGCCAACATTGTGTTACGCTAAGATTTATGCGAGTTTGCCCCAAAAGCTCTCGCTATGCAGCAGCCATCTCTCTCTCTCGCTCTCTCTCTCTCTTTGTGTGTGTGTGCCTAACTGTATTTCCGCTGCGCTAACTGTACCTTCTGGGCATGTGTAGAACTTTTGGGGTCCTGGGCAGCTGCAATTTGCATAGAAAGTGTCGCCACAAATTTTGGATGCGACAAACGTAGACAAGGCACAAGGCTTAAACAGCTGCTGCTGCTACAGTATCTCTGTGTGTGTGGGTGGGTGGGTGTGTGTGTGTGTGTGTTGGCCCAGGCCAACCTTTTCTTAATTTGCTGTGAAACTATTGCCAACTAAGCGTGGCCAACTGGCAACTGGCAACTGGCAACTGGCTCTGGTGGCTCCTCTGGCTATCAACTCGCTGGCTGGCCAAAGTTAAATAGCCCTAAAATTGCTCGACTTCCGGCTATGGCGAGCGCCGCTGGCCGTTTGTCAGCGACGGTTTTGCATTAATTAAGCAGAGCAAACAGTAGAAGAAGAAGAAGAAGCAGCAGCAGCAGCAGTGGCAGAGGAAGCTGCGCTGTTTCTAACTTTGCAGACCGCAACACGGCTGAAGCGGAGCAACAACAAGAGAGAGAATGAGAGAGAGAGAGAGAGAGATAGATAGAGAGAGAGAGAAGTGATAAGCTGGCAGGCAAAACACCTCAAGTCCATCAGGTCCGAGACGGAGCAGTTCTGCAGCAGGATTAGAAATTGGTACGAGCCGAGTCGACTAGCTGCTCGCCCAGGGCTACTTATGGGATTAGCCAGTGCCTGGCCTCCTGCCTGACTGCAGTCAATTTGCTGGCTCATTAATTATGCAAGCTTATGCTGGTTATGCAACTTGATGCATGCAACATGCCGGGGCCAGGCTATAGCTAATGCCTCATTGGATCTATTATCTATTATCTATTATCTATTATCTATTATCCATTATCTATTATCTATTTTCTATTTTCTATTTTCTATTATCTATTATCTATTATCTATTATCTATTATCTATTATTTAATATCTATTATCTATTATCTATTATCTATCTATTATATTATCTATTATCTATTATCTATTATCTATTATCTATTATCTATTATCTATTATCTATTATCTATTATCTATTATCTATTATCTATTATCTATTATCTATTATCTATTATCTATTATCTATTATCTATTATCTATTATCTATTATCTATTATCTATTATCTATTATCTATTATCTATTATCTATTATCTATTATCTATTATCTATTATCTATTATCTATTATCTATTATCTATTATCTATTATCTATTATCTATTATCTATTATCTATTATCTATTATCTATTATCTATTATCTATTATCTATTATCTATTATCTATTATCTATTATCTATTATCTATTATCTATTATCTATTATCTATTATCTATTATCTATTATCTGTTATCTATTATCTATTATTCAGGCAAACAGATTGGCAGCCCCTTAACAGTCTGACACTGTGGCAGCCCTACCACCACAGCTTTGCCCAATTACATAACCTCAAAATGGGCTCTGCCTTCGTGTCGCCGACTGTCAAAAGGACAGCAGCAGCAGCGAGCAGCGAGCAGCGACTGCAAACTTAAACACTTAATCTTTTCATTTAATGTTAATTTGTTTGTTTTTATCGACATATTTTGCCGTGTGGGCGTTCGCTGATGGGCATGGTGGGGGCATGGAGGGGGTGGCGGCGCTGCCTGTGTCTGTGCCAAATGGCAAATGCCGTTAAACGCGCGGCGCTTGTTACGACAACAAACTAATTTCACGTTATGACAAATTGCTGCCAATCAACATAATTCTGCGGCAAGCTAAGAAAGTGCCAGCAACCGGGGCCGCCCAGTGGGTGGAGCCGCGGGGCAGGGTCAGGTGGCTGAGCAGGCAGAGCCTCGAAATCCAGTCGACAGAGCACAGTTTCGCCTGAGCTTTTGTCTGATTAAGACTCAAGCAGGAGGAGGAGGAGGCCACTGAGGGCCCCACTGAGATCCTATGCAGGCAGATACCCTGTAATGGAGCAAAGTAAACAGAATGATTAACTGTATGAGGCATGCTTAAATCTATTCCATCAGCTAGTTGGATCTACTTGCACTTGACTACGTCAAGTTCATCACATTTGTGTACATTTTTATAGGGTATCTCTCTGGCGTTCACCTGCCCGCATTACAGATAGCAAACGAAATGTTTCGTGCCTTTTTATTTGTATTCACTCTTTGACAAATGTCATGCCTCGCTGGCGCTGCTCACTTTAACGCTCATTGCTATTGCCACGCCCACTCATCAGAGCGCGCGACGTTGCTGAAAGCGGCCATAACAAATTGTTAGGCTATGACCTCGAAAACAGTTGGCAGTTGTCTTCGCTACGATACGAAAAGCCACCAACGGCACCACCTACAAAATGGGTTGATTCAACTTCAAACTTCTCATGCAGCTTGCCCCTCTCTACCCCCCCCCCCCCCCCACTCGTTCAGCTCCACCTGCTGAAGTCCCATGTGTCATAAGTTCTTCTATTTGGCATTTGGTATTTTTCTTCGTTCGTTCTTTCTTTCTGGCCAAGTTTGTGGCTCGTTGTGGCTTTCATGTGATAATTGCGGCGCATGAATTACAATTAATTCGTGACGATTCGTGCAAGAGCCTTGCGCCCAGGTAAACCCAGGCAGACAAAATCGAACCCTACCCCATCCTCCACACCCTCCCGACTGCAGTGGCAGCCAGAAGTAAAGCAACGTCGTCCGCGTGTCGTTAGCAGCGCCTGTTTATTATTCTGCTAATTCTCTCAGCCAAGTCAGACCTGCCCCTACTCCACGCCCCTACGGCACGCCCACACCCGCTCACACTCAATCCCAGACACTGGCAACTCTTTTCGGTTATTGCGACATGCAAAGCGGCGGTGACATCGCCGAAAACTCAACGCAACTCAACTCAACTCAGCTCAGCTCAGCTCAGCCCCCAGGCCACAGCCCCCAAACTCAGCCCCAGCCCGAATGCAAACCGTAACCAAAACACGCACACTTTGAGTTGGCTCCTCGAATCCGCGGCAACAGAATTTTAATGGGGCTACGCGCGGGAATGGGGCCCAGAGGATACTCGTGCTGGACTGCCATCCTGTGCCAAAGGACACCAGGAGGACGAGTCCAAAGATCACAGCAAAATTCAATTCCAAAATAACTCTCTGGTAATTTTTTAATGTGCGCTGCAATTGCACGAATTGCAATTAAAACTGAATTTGATTTACATTTAATTAGAGACTAAGAGTGGGAGAGAGAGAGAGAGAGAGGAAGTGAGGTATAACAAAATTAGAAAATAGAGACAGTGATAGAGAACTAATGAGAGTATATGAAATAGAGAGGGAGGGACGACAGAGAACGAACGAGTGGGGAGAGAAAAGAAAGAGTAGACAAATCATGCGAGATGAGATAGACAATAGAAAATATGAGATAAACATTAGAATATGAACTATAGAAAATGTAAAGCAGAAGAGAAAAGATACAGTGCAGAGAAGTGAGAAAAAGTGACGGAGAAAAATATAGAGAGAGAGAGAGAGAGATAGACAGAGATAAAGAGAGAAGGAAAGGATTGAAATATGTGGGCTATGAAAGCTAGCCAATAGAGAGAGAGAGAGAGAGAGAGAGAGAGACAGAGAGAGAGAGAGAGAGAGACAGAGAGAGAGACAGAGAGAGAGACAGAGGAAAGAGCTAACATAAGAGATGCAAAAAGAATGAGAAAACGAATGTTAGAGTAGGAGACAGAGGGAGAAGAGCTGACAGAGATAGGGAGAGAATGCCAGAAAGACAGAGCAAGAGAGAAATAGAGTGACAAATAGAGTAAGGAATAGAGACACAGAGAGAGAGAGAGAAAGAGAGAGAGAGAGAGAGAGACAAATAGAGTAAGGAATAAAGTCAGAGAGAGAGAGTGAGAGAGAGTGACAAATAGAGTAAGGAATAAAGACAGAGAGAGAGAGAGAGAGAGAAAGATAGGGACTAGAATAAACTTAATATGGAGCTAGGAAGGATAATAGACTACGAAATTCAGCAGAATTAGGAGAATAGGGAGATTGAGATGGAGAACGAAAGATCTTAACAAATATCTATGCTACTAGATCTGAACTCAAAGGGCAGAAACGTTGCTTAGTTTTTCAAGGTGACGAATGTTTTAACTAAACCCTTTAGCCCTTTGACTTGATGATAATATTAGATTTCTCCTCCGCCATTCACTTGATCTTAGATTGATCTTCATTGATAACAGGTTCAATGCATTCACAACGTTTGCTTGGCTGCCTTAGGCAAAAGCGCAAACGTACAAAAGATTGGGCACAGCAGGTGCGCCACTACCCACGGCTCGTACAGCCCCCAATTGCCACTCCCCCACCCCAGCTGGCGTCGCCCATCTTCCTGCCCACCCCTGACTCTTTGGCTGTGCTCATTGTGGGTGACAAAATGCGTAAGTAATTGCTGTAAACGAAGCAACTCATCCAAATTTTCATCTGCAATCAGCTGCCTTTGTCCTGCCTCCGACATGGCTTTAACTTCATTATCCGACGCCAAAGTCAGTGGCCAAGGAAAGCTGCCCAAATAGAAAATCCTGTGGTTCTTTCCTTCTTCTGCCTCTTTTATTTTATTTTTTGCGATGTTATCCGCCAAAAACAACCGCAAATGCCAAACGTGCATACCCCACACTCCCTCTCTCTCTCACTGTCTCTCTCGCTGTATCTGTGTCGGCATGGGAAACAAAGTTGAACACCAACTGTGTGGGGTAGCTGTGATAATTTGGGTGCTGTGGTGACGGCAGTCACCACGGGAAATGTAATAATACATCCGAAAATCAGTTGTTATTATTGTTAAACGTAAACGATCCGACCATCTATCCAGCCGGGCAGGCAGCTAACCGAACGACCCTGCCCTGCACCCATCCAGTCATCTATCCAGTCAGCCAGCCATCCGCACTTTGCCGGCATAATCATTGTAATCATAAGCCTGTCGACTGCTTGAGTCGCTGGCGAGAGAGGGTTGCTAATGCTGTACCCCTACCCCGACCTCTACCTCTACCTCATCCACTACCTCTACCTCTGCCTCTACCACTAGCACAGCGCTCTTCATCATCGACTTGAGTACATTTTTTTACGCTGACTCAATAGAAATGTTTTGTGCAATTGCGACTCATAAAATCACAGCGGGTTAGCGTCTGGCGAGATCCGGGAAACCCAAACCGAGACCAAAACCGAAACCGACACCGAAACCAAAAACATAACTCAAACTACAACTGAGCGAGCGCCAAACTTCAGACGTAAGCAAAGCGATGACAACAACAATCAAAACTGACCGAAAACAATGCAGGAAAAGGATGCAAATTAGAGCTACGGGAGACTCGAAACGCCCCACTCCCTAAGGGAGATTCGATTTGTTCATATATACATGTATACATATATATGTATATATGTATAGGTAGAGCTACTGTTGATAGAGTGCATTAATTTTGAAGTTAAGCCAATCATTATTGGGTTTACTCTCATTTATTTTGTTCTATTTCTCAAGTTCCTATCTCATACAGAGTTCTGCCGGACCTGTTTTAGTCAAAATAGCGATTCGACTCATCCGATTTGATTTATAGCTCAAGCAATCTGGGGAATTGGCCAAGAGTCTAAGATTTCCATATTACAACTAGGTATATCAAGTTTTGTAGAATGCATTTTCCGATAGGGAAAAGTCTTCCGCGATGATTGACAGCGAAAGGTTCCTCTAGAGATACGAATAGGACCTTAAGGTCATATAAATGGGTAACTATTTTGCTTGCCAGGGATCAATTACTCAGCGGTCATCTGCCATCTCTCTCTCTCACTCTCTGACTCTACCCCCTGCTCCGCTCCATTTGCCTCTACTTGTAAGTTTGGCTTATAGCAAATGCTGATGACGCACGTATATCAAATGCCTGGTCGAAATTCGTAGATGCCATTGCCCAGTCATTCAGCCAGCCCCAGTTGCTGTCCCCGTTGCCCCTTAGCCCCCTTGCCCATGCACGCCACCTCCGTGTGGCGCTCTGTTAGTTAAGGGGCACGTAATCCATTTGTTGTTTGCATGTTCATCTCGGGGTTTAGCCAGAGAGCCCGAGACTTTGGTTTTGGGGCACGTTATGTGTGCATTGGACACAACTCAATTGGCTGAATTGTGTGTGCTCTCTCTGTGTATGTGTGCGTGTGTGTGTGTGTGTGTCGTTGCTCTGTTAATGATGAAAGGCCACGGAACGAGTTAGCTGCCAGAATGGCCAAAATTCTGTGCTCTGCTGTTTTGGTGTGCAACTGACGCACATTGCAAGCGACTTTGCAACATGATGTGACGACTGTGGGCGACTCCACCCCACTCCCGCTCGCCCCATGTGTGTTTGTGTGGCTGTGCCCGTGCCTGTGCCTGGACACATTTCCGCTGCAGTTGCTTTGCCTCCATCGAGGATGAGACAGTCGAGAGGACGACTTGCAATTTGAGCGCTCGCATGGCATATTAATGGACTTTTGCTGACTGACCAACTGACTGGCACCGGACACCAGCGACGTCAATGCGATGCGGGTGGGTTGCCCGGCGGCGGTAGGGGCGCTATCGTTGGCAGAGGCGTGGTTGGCCATCATATCATTGGCATGCGTGTGCACTATGGACGACAAACGACTCCCGGCTCCAACTTCAACTCGGCTGCTCTAGCTCCATGTCTCGGACTCGGCTCAGTTGTTGTTGCAGTTGCCGCCATTTAGTTCATTAGAGCAAAAATGTTGTGATGCTGCACGTAAACAAGACTCACTCTCCCTCTCCCTCCCTCTCTCTCTCTCCTTCCATTTGCTAGCTAGCTCTTTGGGGTTGGCGCTGCTGTCACTTAAATGCGCGTCCAGCTGCCCGACTACTCAGCTACGCATTTACGTGATTAATCAGTTGACCACGTGCATGTGTGTGTGTGTGTGTGTGTGTGTGTTAAGCATATGCCCCTAAGTCATGCAAAGCGCTCGAAACGTTTTAATTGCCCAACAACTTGCTTGAATTGGTAGTGCAAAATGCACTCCAAGCTATGAGCAAATGCCTCATGCCACACGCATATGCCACATGAGGCAGCCACATGCCATCTATACTATATACAACGTCAAGTCTGGCCAAGCTTACAAATGACCAAAACTCTGCTTAACCGAGTGGAGAGCGTCCATGGAGTATATAGAGTCTATAGAGAGTATAAAGAATGTAGAGATATATGGAGTATATAGCCTATATGGAGTGTAAAAGGTATATCAAATATATAAATTCTATGGAAAATATAGAGTATAGTGTATATAGAGTGTATAGACTATATAGAATATATAGAATATATAGAGTGTATAAAGAATATATCGAGTATGTGCAGTACAAAAAGTATAACGGGTACAAACTTATTGAATCTATATAGTATATAGGATATAAAAGGTATATAGAGTTTATAGAGTATATAGAGTATACAGAGTGTATAGAATGTGCAGAGTATATCAAGTATATATTTACATATCGAGTGTATATGGTGTAAAGAATACATCAGGTATGTATGTAGTGTATAACTTAACTGAGAATAAAGAGTATATAGAGTAAAGAGGGTAGATCCAGAGTCTATAGAGTGTATAGACTGTATGTAGTCTATAGAGTGTATAGACTGTATATAGTCTATAGAGTGTATAGACTCTATAGACTGTATATAGTCTATAGAGTGTATAGACTCTATAGACTGTATATAGTCTATAGAGTGTATAGACTCTATAGACTGTATATAGTCTATAGAGTGTATAGACTCTATAGACTGTATATAGTCTATAGAGTGTATAGACTCTATAGACTGTATATAGTCTATAGAGTGTATAGACTCTATAGACTGTATATAGTCTATAGAGTGTATAGACTCTATAGACTGTATATAGTCTATAGAGTGTATAGACTCTATAGACTGTATATAGTCTATAGACTGTATATAGTCTATAGAGTGTATAGACTGTATATAGTCTATAGAGTGTATAGACTGTATAGAGTCTATAGAGTGTATAGACTGTATATAGTCTATAGAGTGTATAGACTGTATATAGTCTATAGAGTGTATAGACTGTATATAGTCTATAGAGTGTATAGACTGTATATAGTCTATAGAGTGTATAGACTGTATATAGTCTATAGAGTGTATAGACTGTATATAGTCTATAGAGTGTATAGACTGTATATAGTCTATAGAGTGTATAGACTGTATATAGAGTGTATAGACTGTATATAGTCTATAGAGTGTATAGACTGTATATAGTCTATAGAGTGTATAGACTGTATATAGTCTATAGAGTGTATAGACTGTATATAGTCTATAGAGTGTATAAACTGTATATAGTCTATAGAGTCTATAGAGTCTTTACAGTCTATAGAGGTGTATTTAGTCTATAGAGTATATAGAGTACATAAAGTATATAGAGTATATATACAAAGAGTATATATGTAGATATATAGACCGTATGGAGTAGAGTGGATGAAGAGAAATAAGAGTAGAGTATATCGAATCTGTGGAGAATGTAGAGTATATAGATTGCTCAAACTCTTTTGTATGTAGATGCATTTTTGTATATAGATGCATTTGTATATCAATTCATTTAGATTCCATATTCAACTTTCGAAATAACTTTCCTAAAGATCTGTTGATCTTTGGGTTTCTGTTGCAAATGCTCGGCCAGCTGAGCTCAGCTCAGCTGTTGAGTGTCTTGGCATTCGCTGGGTTGAGGCTGCCCTTCGAGCAGTCTTCGATGATATTGAGTGTTAATGCGAGAGATCGACACTTGGCTCTGGCTGGGGCTGTCGCTGTTGCTGTCGCATTGTTCTGCAGCCAAACAGATATTTAGTCGCAGTCGCCCCGATTGTCTGTCCGAGCGACTTATCAAGCTGACACCCAACAACTGCACGAAATTCCAAACAATTTCAATTCCAATTTCAATTTCAATGGATGCAACTGTCTGCCTGCAGAAGAGGTAGCCGAGGCAGCTAAGGAGCTTTATCTGGAGCTGGAGCTGGTGCTGGAGCTGGAGTTGGGCTATTGAAATTAAAACGCCCAAAAATTGAAAGAGCTCGACATTGTGGGCATTGTGTTCAAATGTGTTCGTGCTAAAAATTATAGCCCGGCCAACTGACATAACCGCAATCGCATGTCGGAAGGCGAAAGTCACAATTCGCAGCGTGTGAAGGAGCCGTCAGGTGCGCCGGTCAACGGTCAAGCACTGAGCGCTCGCTCTCGCTCTAACATTCTCTATCTCTCTCTCTCTCTCTCTCTCTCTCTCTTACTCTCTTTGAGCCAGCGAAGCATTTAACCAAACTAATTTTCCCATTAGGTTCAACACTTTGTGCCCGTTTGCGGGGCGCATAAAACAACACGTCGATCGAATACCGCAAAAAAAAAATAAAATGAACGAACAGAAATAATATTGCTGGAGCCGATCGAGCCGAGTCGATCAAGCGCAACATTTGCCTAGACCCTGCCCGTTTACCTGCCCAACCATCCCTCTCTCTCTCGTCTCTCGCCTCTCGCCTCTCTCACAGCTCTCAACGTCGACCCTACTGCTCCGGCAGCAGTCAGTGTTGTACTCGGCTAATTGATCGGTTCCAAATGGTCGATCGCACGTAACGGCCGCATATGCGATCGCTGCGCGCGAAATATAGACGAAATACGACATTCGGCTATGCGATCGTATCACGCGATAAGCCACTGACTCCGACTCGATCACTCGACGGCCCGCACCGTGCCGCACCGTTCCCTCATCAGTCAATAAAAAAGGGCAGTCAAAAAAGGCAGCCAGACCCTAGCCAGCTCATTGAGGCGCATCTCTCGGCTGGGCGCTCGTTCAATTCGATCAGACTAAATGTGCTTTTGCGCTCGTCAAGCTAATTTTCTAAACAGGCACAATCGTAGCCATGAAATAGATCACTGATCACTGATCTTCACTGTTGGCTGGCTGACTGCCGCAGCTCATCTTGTCCCTTTGCTTTCTGATTCTGCATCTTTGCCAAACACATTTGGCCTCTGTTCAAAATGAACATTCAGTTGGGCTCTCGATCACGATCAGCGTTGATCTTCAGCTAAGCTGAGTCGAGCTCATGCCTGGGCAGGATCTGCGCAATCTGAGATGAGAAGTATTAGACTTGACTGCTGCTTGGGGTTGATCTACAGTTGATCTATGCTGATGCTGAATAGACTTGAGGGAAGTTATTCAGTGCCAAGTATCAATGGCAGCATTCCGAGTTTTGCTTCTGTCTGAGCAAGCTCTGAGTTCTCTCAGCTTGACTCGTGCTTAAGTAGGAGCTGAGATTAAGAGTCGCAGATCATTTCTGATGCAACTCAATAGAATGAAGGAAAATTATGCCTGGATCCCAAATAGAGGAAACTTATGTCAGGATCCCAATTATCAGTTGCAGCGTTCCTAGTTTGGCTTCTGTCTGTCCGCTCTCTTAGCTCGACTCATGCTTAAGTACGAGCTTTACTGTTCAGCTCCTACTGAGAAAAGTCTCAGAGCACATCTTGATCTTCCGCTGATCATTGAAAAATCTTATGAATCTCAAGCAAATTGAGGAAACTTATGTCAGGATCCCAATTATCAGTTGCAGCACTCCGAGATTCGCCTCTGTCTGAGCTTAAGCAGGAGCTGAGCAGTAATGAGAATAAATCTCTCAGATCTCCAGTTCATTCATGTTGAACCTCAATCAAATTGAGGAAACTTATGTTCCAAGTAGCAGTCGTAGCATTCAGAGCTCTGCCTCTGCTCATTTTCGGCACAGGGCGTCACTTCATTAGATGATTGCCTTGCGAATATTGAAAACGCATTAGCCTGATGGCTTCATGCCGATGAGCAACTGCAACTGAATGAGGGCGAACCCTCGACGGCTCTAATGTGACACGACAATCAACAAGCGGATGGTTAGACGGCTCTATCAATGTGATACTACCGCCAACCCTCCTCAGAGCATCTATTTGTTGCCTTTTTGCCAAATCGTTGTAATTTACGAAATTGACACTCGAAAGATGGACAGGGCCAGGCGCCACCCCAGCAATTAAACAGCGAGCCCATATGGAACACTGGCTCTCTCACTCTCTCGCTCTCTCTCTCTCTGGCTTTCACTGGGTGTGGATTTAAGTGAAGGCTGCACAATTTGTCACACGATAACATAAAAAGTGCCAATTGCAGTTGATGTTGCACTGGCCGCCCCGCGCCGCGGGGTCACAGCGGGGTCAGCTGCGCTTGTGCAAATTAAATAAACTCGAATGTCTTTAATTTGTTTGAGTTGTCCGGCGTCCACTCAACTGTGCAGTCCATTTCTATATAACACACACACATATATATATATATATGTATGTCCGATTACCAATTCCCAATTCCAAACCCAATCTTCAAACCAAGATGTGTGCGTGTGTGTGTGTGTGTGTGTACCTTCTGAGTCAGTCGCATGTCGTCGCTGACGCTGGCCATAAATTTCGTATTAAATTGAGTGTTAAATGTTGGACGCTGGACTCCCCCATCATCCCACTTCTCCGCCTCCGCCGCCGTCTTTGCCTTTGCTTTTGCTTTTGGCTTTGCCTCCTCCTCTCCCTCCTGCTGCTGCTGCTGCGCCTTCGTCTCCGTGAACCCTCGCGACCAGAAAATGCGTCGAATGTGCAACCGTGCGCATAGTTTTCTTGCGACTTTCTAGCCCCTCTGCCGCTGGTCATCTCCTTCTCCTGCTCCTGCTCCTGCTCCTCCACCTCCTTCACAATTCGTCAGTTGTAGCCAATTTATTATGCCCAATTCTTAGCCGTTTGCTCTGCGACGTTTTCTTTATGACTTCGCTCAGTCGTGGCACAGTTCGAGCCGAGCTCAAAATCAATAAGTCCCGCATATACACTGGACGCATCTCCCAGTTCTTGGCTGCCCTCCGCTTAGCCATTATCTTTCGTAATCTAATTGAATTACGTGTTAAAGCAGTTGCTCCATTAATAACTTGTTATAAGCTATGAGGTATAATATTCCAGAAATTGTGAGTGAAGAACAGAACTGCATAATTGCAGTAATTGAGTGGGATGCATGTGACTGCGTCATACTCTGTCGCAGTAAAAGGGTCAATGCAGATGCCAAATGGATTTCCGTCGGGGAGATAGAATGAGGAGGTAAATGGGTAGAGAATGGGGGAGATGGAAAGAGAGATAGACAAAAGGAGCAAGGTGTAGAGAAAAAGTTAGATAGAGAAAAGAGAGACAGCGATAAAAAGAGAGGGAGTACAGAGCTAGTGATGGAGTGCAGGAGACAGACAGAGAGAGAGAGAAAGTGAGGCTACCAGAGAGAGTGGGAAAATAAATTAACGAGAGGGAGAGACCTTGAGGAAAGGAGAGATATCGATTGAGTAAGAGAGGGAAATCGAAAGAGAGAATGAAATCGAGAATGAGAAGATACAGGCAGATATTGATACTTAGTGAGAGATAGATAGAGAGGAAAGGTCAATCGGAGTGAGCGCGGATAAGACAGAGAAAGCAAGAGGGAGACAAAGTTAAGGTCAGTTGGTGAGTGAGAGAGAGAGAGAGTGAGAAAGAAAGAGAAAGATAACGATAAATTCTGATTTTAAAAGTGATGAAACCAAGATTAAATAGAATTTCATGACTTTGAGGCGGATAATGGATATTCTCTCTCTCTATCTCTCTCTCTCTCTCTCTCTCTCTCTCTCTCTCTCATAGAATGTACATTCACAATTGCTGGAATCATTCCCTGCATGAGGATCGCATAGTGCGGCAGTGAGGCAAAAGCCTCCCTCACGATCTGTCCTTCGGTCGCATACTTGAGCCGAGATCCATCATACCCTGAATTGCCATTCTGAGTGAGCTGAGAGTATAATGAAAGCTTAGAGCTTTGCTCTCTATGCAGCGCGTTACATAGTTGGTCAGCTAAGAGGGGTAGCCTCTACGAGTAGTGGGGATCTCAATTGGCAAGCATTTGCATATTTCTCTACTTGACGTAATTATTGTCCAGAATGCACGCTGAGATACTTGTGCTAGGTATGCCATATGCGAGCGTTTATAAACCTGACCAGCACTGGTCAAGTGCCCAACTGGTCAGGCAAGTGCTCAAGCATAGCTGTTGCCCAGACCAAAGACCAAGAGACCGAGAGACCGAGAGGCCAACTCAATTGCGCTGAGCTGCTTCGGCTGCTCATTTTAGCGGCAATTGGCGATTGCTGACGACACCCAATAAACACCATCCAATTACATGTTGTGCGAAATGTATGTCTGTGTGTGTGTGTGTGTGTGGGTAGTTGGGTGTAGTTTGGCCAGGTTAACAACAGATGACAACAATCAGCGAATGGTTAACGCTGACGAAATACCACAGACAAAGGCAGCTCCTTCTGCCAATTTCCCACAAAAGTATTTGAATGTCGTGTAAAGTGTTAAATTGTTTTAAATTTTTGTTCAACTCTTCTTCTTGCTGTTGTTGTTGTTGCTGCTGTTGTTGCTGTTGCTGTTTGTGGTGTTGGGGTCAATACAGTCACATAAATCCCAACGACGCGGCGGTAATTTGAATAAAATATGCACAGACAGAGCCAACGATACGAAGAGGCGACAGAGCATCTGGGAGGAGCAGCTGAGCGGAGCAGGAGGCGAAACTACCAGCTACCTGGTAAGCGTTAACAGGCGCTGGCTACCGACGACTGCCGACTGCCAACTGTCGACTGTCGACTGGATGCTGCATCAAAAGCCGCCGCCTTTCGGGTGTCGATTGGAATTTTAAACGGAGCAGCTCAGATAAAGCTCTCCACCTGCGACGATCTCCCTTGGCTGCAGTTGCCTGCATCTCTGCCAGCTTCAATTTGGCAGATTGATCTTTTTATTGTATGGTGGAGTACTCATAGAGGAGTACTCCAGCACCAGCTGGGTAAGATCTCAGCCGAACCAGGCGTAGCCTATCTATTATTTAATGTTAAAATTCTAATGAATTCATATGGTTTGTATATAGCATTATATATATGTATTTCTTATCGATTTTCTGCTTGTAGTTTCTCTTACTATCCGATGATCATCTTCTCATTTCTTCGCTAATCGATATGTTTCGAACTCTATATATATAATTCATATATTTCTTAACCATTTTCTGTCTATGGTTTCTTTTGTGGTTAATTGAATACCAATCTACTAATCAACTTCTAATCATCATCAACTTCTAATCATCTGCTACCCAATCATCTGTTGTACAGGTCTTAATCGATATTTATCGCTACTAGATTAATCAGCTAACATCAACAATAGTTTTCTTTGGTACTATCATTGCATACTGACGACTTTGTAGCTTTCCTGGAGTAGAGCATGGTCGAAGCTTATCAAATTTCTAGCCAACAAAGCTATAAGCAATACATTCTCTATCGTTATCGATTAAAATAGTTATTGAACAAATGTTACGATGTTACTTTACCCAGGTATTCAATTTGACGCATCTACTAAGACCTCTACAGTCTTTATCGACAATCGATATAAATCGATAATCAATAATTGCTTCTATGTTGTTTGTATACTTAGGAATTGTAAACAAAACTTGGTCTAAATGATTTTATTATCAGCCGGTATACCCCGCTAAGCGATATCTATCGCCATTCAAATAAGGCTTCTTCTATATTGAGAGACTCATAAATATATATCGATTATCGATATCTCTTGTTTATACAGATTCAGACATTTCAAAACTTCGAGTAATCGAGTTTCTTCCACATGAGCCTACTTCAATCGATATATATATCGATAACAAATTGTAGCAACTGCTCGTAAGTATGTATTCACATTCTTCACGTTTACCCCAGCACGCAGCATGCCAAAACAATTTACCACCTTCTGCGGACAGGTTGCCGTTGAGCTCCGTTAGCCGGACTCGAGGCCGAGCGAGCCGTAGGCGATTGACACGTAAATCGCTATGCAGCAAATGGAACAAAACAAAAATGATGAAGGCAAATCAATCAAAGTGGCGACAGAAGGCGCTGCACAACTGGCTTGGCTTGGCTTGGCCTGCACAGGTGGATGCCGAGGTGTGCCCAAGGAGCCACGCGGAAGGGGCGCTGCTCTGCTGCCGTTTATTCTGGCAGCCGCAAAACGTCAACGGGCTTTGCATATGGAAATTGGATAATGGCCAGCGAGCGACCCGCTGCTCTCTTAACAAAGCCAGAGCGGACCGGCCCGGCTCCGGACAGCAGCGGGCGGCCGGCAATTTGCCATGAAATAGATGCCAATCGATGTGAGTGTGACTGTAAATGTGAATATGAATGTGAGTGTGAGTGTGACTGTGACTGAAAAGTGATTGAGTATGTGACTGTGACTGAAAAAGTGACTGAGTATGTGACTGTGAATGTGAATGTCATTTTGACTGTGACTTTAAATGTGACTGTGAATGTGACCGTGACTGTGAGTGTGAATGCGACTTTGACTGCGGCTGTGATTGTGACTGCTACTATGACTGTGACTGTGATTGTGACTATGATTGTGACTGAAAAAAAGACTGAGTATGTGACAGTGACTGAAACAGTGACTGAGTATGTGACTATGAATGTGACCGTGACTGTGAATGTGAATGCGACTTTGACTGCGGCTGTGATTGTGACTGCTACTATGAATGTGACTGTGACTGTGACTGCGACTGTGACTGTGACTGTGACTGTGACTGTGACTGTGACTGTGACTGTGACTGTGACTGTGACTGTGACTGTGACTGTGACTGTGACTGTGACTGTGACTGTGACTGTGACTGTGACTGTGACTGAATGTGACTGTGACTGAATGTGACTGTGAAAGTGACTGCTACTATGACTGTGACTATGAAAGTGAATGTGACTGTGAATGGGAATGTGACTCTTTCTGCGACTATGACTATGACTGCGACTGCGACTGTGACAATAAAAGTCGAGCCTAAACAAGGCGCAGATGCGGCTACTCAACATTTCATAAGCTAAAGCGCTGAACCGTATTAGTTACAGTTAGCAGCTATTGTTGCTGTGGCCGGCGCACAATGCCACACCAAAACACTCGCGCAGCCATGGGGCATGGGGGAGGGTGTTGGTAGGGTCGCGTCGTACCTCATTTGCGGCTAGCCAGCAAAATTGGCCGATAACTGATTTTCAAATTTGCGCCCTGATACAAAGGCGAAGCGCGGAGGGGGGGCAGCGGCCGCACCTACGCAGCTCGTTACAGCTGAATGCAGGGCGGCGTTGTGCGGGGGCGTGGCATGGGCAAGCGGCACATTGAAATTGGCTATTGCAATGGTATACGCTATATGAGATCGGGGCATGGTGCAAGAAGGGTTCGCTTTTGGAATTGGAAACGAGTCTGCAAGTTTTTTTTTCTCATTTTTGTTTTTTTTTTTTTTTTGGTAACTGAGCTTCCGGGCGAATTCGAGCAGCAGCAGCAGCAGCCGCAACAAATGCAATTTAATCGAGCATGACTTTTGGTTAAACTTGTAAAGCAACGCCTACGCGGCTAGGCGGAGAGGGACAGGGGGGGTCTCAGTGTGTGTGTGTGTGTGTGTGTGTGTAGGGTGGGGCTGGGCAGAGATCGTGGTATATATTGCCGGATGTAGGGAATTTTAATTTGTCGCGTCGTTTAAACGCGAACGCCGACATTGCCATAGACGTAGCTTCAAATGTGAGAGAGGTGTGTGTGTGTGTGTGTGTGTGTGTGTGATTGTGTGGAGTCTTTGGTTAGTGTGGTGGGGGTAACCCTTTAACGCCGTCAGCTCTGGCGTCATCGCATTCATTCAAGCGTTGCACACACACACACACACACACATATATACATGTACGCCACATGATGCCCACTTGCCACGCCCACTGTGCTACGCCGCACCTAACCGCCCGCTGCTGTCGTTTTCAATACATTTGTTAGCTTCGTTTCATTTTGGTTTTGTTTGTTGCTGTTTTTTTTTTTTTTTTTTTTTATTTTTTTTGGCAGTTTTAAATCGTTGGGTGGTTTTTATTAGCCCGCTTTTCTCTGTCTCTCTCTTTAACTTACTCTCTCTCTCTCTCTCTATTTCTCACTATGTCTCTCTCTCTCTCTTTTACCTACTCTCTCTCAGTCTGTCCCTTTTTGCCTGTCCGTTTTACGTTATTTATGGTCGCGCATTTGCATTTTGATGGCCAGCTCCTGCTGCTGCTCCTGCTGCCGCTTCTGCTCCGCCCTCTGCCTCTACCTCTGCCTCTGTCAGCCTTAACCCTTTCATGTACGCACGCAGCCACACAGGTGTATGTGTGTGTGTGTGAGTTTTTATGACCATTTGTAACCAAAAAATTGAAAACAAATTTCCACATATTGATGGTCGCACTTTGCGGGGGGTAAACATTGCCTGTATATATATATATATATATAAGTCTGTGTGTGTGTGTTGGTGTGTAGTGGTGTGCTGTTGGGGGGGTTCTGCCTTTTTCGGTTGCGCATGAGAAGATAATCGTAAAAAGGGAAATTGCGCTTATAAAATGATCAAAAGCGCGCACGTAACGACAGCTCTGAGCAGAGCTACAAAACTTCTGTATGTGTGTGTGTGTGTGAGTGCATGGGGTAAGCTCATGTTGTTGCTGTTTAGGTTGATTAGGCCGCTAGGTGCTGACAGTCGCAGCTTTTTCAGTTGCCTTTTGGCCTCACATTTGCGGATTTTATGGCGCTGCTGCTGCTGCTCCTGCTCCTGCTGCTCCTGCTTGTGTTGCTATCGTAAAAAGAGCAAGAAGAAGAGGAAGCAGAAGCTGTTCAGGAAACTAACACTGTCTCTGGCATGGCTGGCATACACCTGTCTCCAGCGCGCTATTCCAACTCATTAGCATGGACATCAAATCGTAGCCCAATGCATTCGAAGGCCATAAAATGTTTTGTCTTCTTCTTCTTCGCTCGACACTGCCAAAATCCAGATGTTGCATAAAGAGCAAACTGCGACTCTGTTTTACTTCCAATCAAAAGTTTGAACTTGAGAAGTTCAACACATTTCAATTGCATTCATTGGCTCTTCAGGAAATTTCAACTCTTTGAAGAAGATGTCAAATGCAGTTTACAGCATGAAATTGACGAACCTCTTTCATCTTCACATGAGCAGTGAATGGTTTGCACACTTGGAAAATATATTATTCCAAAATATTTGATTGTGAAGAGCCAAAAATGCAAATTTGATGCAGCTTCCTGTAGTTCGAACCAGTTCCAAAAACATTTGAGCTTCCATTACATTTCATCAGCGCTGAGCCACATCCCATAAAAATACACTGAGCTACTTTGGCAACGCTTGTGAACCAGTTCATGAACGAATTTATATTAAGTTTTTGGTAAAAAAATATTTTGCAAAATATCTATCGATGGAAATCTAAAGATCAAATGAACTACTTCAGAATCATTTATGAATTAGTTCCAAAAAACTGCAATTGTTGATATAACAGCTCTTCAAATTCAGAAATGATTTTCTGCATAGTTCTATTAACTAGTTCAGCTGAAGTATTTTTCTGAGTAGTACTTATGACTAGTTCTTCCAAAGGAAGGAGCAAAAGTGAATGAGATGGAGATAGATATAGCTATAAATACATATAAAGAGAGATAAAGAGAGAGAGAGAGAGAGAGAGAGAGAGAGAGAGAGAGATCTGCGCAGTCAGTAAGAATGATTTCTAACCTCACTCTCACAATAATCAAAAATAGCATGAAAGAGAGAGATAGCGTAAGAATGAGAGAAAGAGACAACATATCTCTAATCTCACTCTGTCAATAATCAAATTTATCACGACGGGGCATTCGCTAGTCGAGCACGCCCGATTGACCCAAGCAGCTCAGCTATTATGTAACACACACACACACATGCACACACACATGCACACATACAAATTAAATCTGGCTGGCACATCAAAATACATTCAAGCCTTGATACATTTTTAGTGCCTGTCAACATTTTGTCTCTTTGTTGTTCACAAATCAAATCAAAGTCAGGTGAGAGAGTGTGAGAGTGTGAGAGGGGGAGGGGGCTGGTTGGTTGGGTGTTAAGGGCAACCACGTCCTCATACTGATTCTCATCCTCATTCTCATACTCATCCTCGTCGTCGTCGTCGCCGTCGCCGTTGACAAGCTGAGCATTTTAATTGCTGCCGTGCGGCCGCTTAAGTTAAATGTCAACAATGCCGGCAACAACAGTTGCACTAGCAACAAATTTTTGTGGCTGCAACCCTTTCGGGCTTAAGCCGGCCGAGGGTGGGCGGTTGCACGCAAAGAGTCAACTGGCTGTGCGTATCCACAGAATGCGCTAATAAAATATGCATAACAAACTTGAGTCAAACGAGGTTCAACTCCAACAAACAATCCGCCACCCCACACTCTGCCCCCCCCCCCCCCCCCACTCACCACCCCTGGCTTACGTCCTATCTGGTGTAGTCCTTTGTAGCGGGACTGTCGCACGCAATGCGCTACGCACCATTGTGAAAAGGGTTAAAAATCGAAAGTATGAAAACAATTTCGTTGCCGTTGTTGCTCCGGCTGTTAAATTGTCGGTCGTTGCCGCTGTCGCTGTGACTGTGACTTCTCTAACCCGTAAAACTATTATTATGATCATTACTGTTGGGCCACCCACCCCCCAATACCAGTCCCAGTCGCAGTCCCATTCGCAGTGCCAGTGCCAATCGCAGCCCCATTCCCATTCGAGGAGTCGCAACTTTCAGCACGCACTTTGTGGCGCTGTCGCCCTGTCGCTCTGTCGCCCCGTCTCATAAATGTTTTGGCAATAAAACGCAACTTATGATAATGCACACTGACAGCGGCAGCGACTTGTCACAGCCGCATGACATGCAGAAAATTTCAATTGATGACGAGAGCTGCGACAATAATGGGCGATTTGTTGTTGACTCCGCTGAAAGGTTATGCGTACGCACATTCAATTTGCGGTTGCCTAATGGAGCCGTTTCACTCGCTGACTTGTCACCGTGAGTGTGGCGAGTAGCTAAATGAGTGTATGTGAGTATGTGCTGTGAGAGATGATGTAAGATATGCGACTCATCATCCTCTACTCGTTACTTGTACTCGTTACATTTATGTTTGTAATGAGCAAGTGTTTAGAGATGTATGTAGAGATGTATGAGCAGCTCGTTAGACTCCCTCTACTCACAGGTGCACAGCTTCTCGTTACTTTCGTATTTAATATGTGGCTAGTAGTTGAGTACTTAAGGGAAATAGGGATGTTTGAGTGTAAACCAACTTGTTGTATACTCAAAATATCTCATCTATTCACTACTTTTACTCGTTACAAATTCTCATTTATGCTTGAAATGAGTAACTGTTTTAGATATACAGTGATGTATGGGAACTATTAGCTCGCTAGACTCCCTCTACTCAGAGGAGTGCAGCCTCTCGCTACTTTCATATTAGAATGTGGCGAGTAGTTGAATACCTAAGGGAATTAGAGATGTTTGAGTTCAATTAGCTCGTTATACTCAAAAAGACTTCAACTACTCGCTGCTTTTACTCGTTACATATTCTCATTTATGCATGAATCGAGTATGTGTTCTAGGGAATTAGTAGCTCGTTAGACTCCATCTACTGATATGAGTACTGCTACTCGTTACTTTCGTATTCAAATGTAGCGAGTAGATGAGTATCTAAAAGAACCAACTCGTTGTATACTCAAAGGACTTTATCTGCTTATATGAGTGCACCTACTCGTTGCTTTCGTCGTATGGCGGATAATTGAATAACTAAGAGAAATAGTGATGTACTCGTTAGACTCCACCTGCACTACTTACGTACTCGTTACTTTTGTATTAAAATGTAGCAAGTAGATGATTATCTAAGAGAAATTAAATGCGTTTGATGTAAGAGTAGAACCAACTCGTCGAATAATCAAAAGACTTCATTTACTCGCTGCTTATACTCGTTACATATGCACTGATTTGCATACAAAGAATACCAAGCTGTCTCGTTATTTTAAGCTTGCTCGTAGAACTCGCTACGTATGCTCTAAACTGAGTATTAATAATATACTAAACCCTTACCAGTCTAAGCTGTAAGTCCACTCGTTACTTTTCACTCGTCAGCTAGCATGGAATAGTTGTCTTCATTTGAGGCTATGCAGCACTAAGCGACTTTCAGAGCTCCAGAGGTTGCTTCCCAGCTAGACTAGGTCACAGAGGTCTAGGTCTACTCGCCAGTTCGCCGCACTCGCTGGTTCAGCAGTTGCAGAAATATGCCGTGCGACTCACCCCGGCCGCTCGGTAAACAATCTCATTAATCATGCTGCAAATTGCCAGCGCGGCGGGCCTCGGCGTGCTGGCCGGATTGTGGCTGGGGTCGGGGCAAGTGTTGTCAACATCGCCATAACCCTTCAGCGAGCATCGGCAGTTGCTGACATTGGTGACGGCAGCAGCGGCAGCGGCAGCGGCAGCGGCAGCAATTAATAATACGTAATTTATGCTGAGCATTTGACTTTTTGGGCCAAAACACTCAAACTTATTGACAGTTTCTCTTTTTTTTTTCCTGTGCGTGGGCTCAAGAAAGCGAGCGAACGTAATAAATAAAACTAAAAGGGTTACGGCTAACGGTTAACGGGTAACAGCCATGGGTTAGGGTGCGGGCTGTGGAGGGGGGCGCTTCTTGGCCGCCTTTTATTGCTGCACTTCAAACTCCGGCAACTCCTATTGAAGCGTTACAATTTACAACCTCATGCCCAGGCAGTCATGTGGAACCAGCTATTTGTACAGCTTTCTGGTTCGGGATATGGGTAATGGGCATGGGCATGGGCATGGGCATGGGCATGGGCATGGGTCTGAGTCTGGGTCTGGGTCTGGGTCTGGGTCTGGGTCTCGCTCTGGGTCTAGCCTGGTGAATGCGGGCTCAGTGCTTTCAATTACCCGAAATTAGCTCTATCGATGATGGTAATCTAGTCTAGCCAGCGTCGCGCTTCCTTTCGCCCCATATCGTGGCGGGCTAATCCGCGCGGCGGTCGCAACAGTTAGCCATGGTTAGTTTCGCTGGCATTCGTGCCAAATTCTATTAGTGAGCCTAGTCGAGGCCTTAACGCTTGGCTTAGCCGCCGGCCCAAGGGTTAGCTGCCCGGCGCTTAATCCATACACCACCCCGCCCCCATTGGCAGATGACTAACAGAGCCGTTATTAAATTAAATGTTACACCTCTCATATCCGGGCTGGCTGCACTCCGGCTCGAGTGCCAATCGTCGTTGATGGCTCTCAATTATCCGTTAATATCAGCCGCAGCAAAGGCCCCTCCCCCACTCCATATTTGCAGATGTGTAACTAAAACTGGCAATGTATCTCGTATCTGTATCTGTGCCGCCTCCTCGACTAATGACTAATGCTTGATTTGCATTTGTATCTCAATGTATATCTATAGCAATGCATCTATAGCTCCGCTCTGCACCTGTAACTGCAACTTACCTGTCGTTGCCTTTGGGCATGTGTCGATAA